>NC_069122.1:61531796-61831796 GCF_026914265.1 Mya arenaria
TTTGCAGAAAAAATGTTTCATTTTAAAGTAAGTCAAATAATGTATTTACTACGTTTAGATCATTAAAGATTCAAACTGACACAATTTGAAAGTCTTTAAAATAAGTTGGATATACCAGGCGTCTGAATTGAGAAGATACAAACAACATTATACATTTACCAGAAGTATTTCGACATTTATTCATAATAAAAGTCCTGATTTTAAGTGAAGGTAAACAAATTATTCCAGGCATGATCAGCGCTCTAAGTACCACTTCATATTTTACTCTTGTTTACAGAAGGATTGTAATTCAGTGCATACAAGTGAACGTTCATTAAACTTGTCTGATTCTGACATGGTGTTCATGTCCAAAATGTCAGACGTCAGTGTCTCTTATGCTTTAAGTGTTCCAGCACTAAAATAATCCTAACAATTCTTAGATCAACTGGCAGGTGAACACACCCTTGTAGTGGATTTCTGTATATACTTTGGTACATATGTCATGGAAAGAACAAACATTTTCTATCGTCTTGAATGGACAGTCCTTAAAACGATGTTGAACTTCAAAATGATTACTTCTGTAACTGATGCAAATTTTATGTATGTAACGACTTCTAGGTACCTTCTTATTGTATTTTCGAAAATGATATTTAATTGTATGAACAAAATATATCTGCCGTTAATTCAATTGCTTCTAAATTCTCTTACCTTTATGTCATTGACTGACTAAAATATAAGTACAAAGAACAATATCAGAAAGTAATTATCTTCAAATGCAAACTGTGAGTGTGTAACTTGACTGGATTGAATATCAGTTTTCCAAATCAACTTCCATGGTTGGTTTAATAAAAATACACACATTTTGTTTATGAGTTATATGAAATAAGGAACTGCTTTCAATGGTATCACGATGTGCAGTAAAATTTATAAACCAACTGTTCTATTTCCAAAGAATTCTCTACTTCATATTCGTCACATGTTAAAAGAGGTACATGGAGGCCAGCAGGCATGCTCATACATTTTATATGTTCCTTATTTCAATACGGTGTGTGGAAATCTTTTTAATGACTTTAATCATGACACGAAAAGCACGATTAATATTCTTTGTTCTTGTTTTATTTGTCAATAAAGGTTCGAAAACAAAACCCACGTATTAGCTAAGAATTATAGGCTTTGTAAATACGTGTATGTCATACTTGGAACATATGTACTACGCTTCATGAGATTACATGACCGTGGAACAGTTGTGAGGTGTGGTGTAATAAACATTGTTGGCATAAGTGGGCGGTAATCTTCAACAATTAAGCCATACCAACCTTATTCATAATCACGATTCGCTTGTCCTGTTATTGATTTTTGTAAGGATGAGACCTGTTCCTCCACCAGATAATTGCATCTGTTTAATAGTTAGATGTGTTCGTATTTGTTTTTATAAAACACGTTATTGAACAACTGACACATGCAGACATATAAGGAAAGATTAACTTCGAAACTATCACACGAAAATGCCAGGTAGGGTTAAAACCGTATGTGTTCTACCACAATGATTGTGTCTTATTTATTTGTTTTTATTTGATCGTTTGTTTTTCGACTAAAACATTTCGAGATGCTGTATTCATGAGTTATATGAAACAAAGAACTGCATTCAATAGACTCATATTTACTTGGCTTCATGTGGTGCAAAAGTTACTTGTGGTGAAATAATCATTTTTGTCGTTAGTGAGCGAAAACCGTCAACAATTATTACTTACCAACCTAAATAATAATGAAAGCAAAATTTAGCATAAACTCGTTTAGCTTGGACTTATATTGTTATAATAATTTATTCGATGTAATGATGCCTAACTAACCCATTTGTTTCAAGGAAAAGTATCCATTATCCTGCTAATATTATACGCCTGGTCACGAAAGAATAGAAGGTCGCGCCATGGTGTTCAATGTCGCTTTGGCGTGTTACGATCATTATAGTTATAAATTTCCATTTGTTACACAGCGAAATTAGTTCTGACCTATTATAAACTAGAGTATATGACTTGTGCTGGTCATATATCTATATTATTTTTTTTGTATTGATGAGACCTGTCTTAAATACGTAATATTAATAGGAAATGGGTAACTTTGCTGAAATGAAATCACGTATTAAGTATACCTGAACACACTGGTGAATTTCAAATTTCAACCATTTCACCCATAGAACGCAAAAGAATAAAAAACATAACACACATTACTGCGGATTGTTTGAATAGCACGTATGCAAAAGAAATCGCGAAACATAGCCTAGTGGAATTGAAGCAATCTGCAATAACTATTTATCCATCAACAAATAAACATGTCTTGCATATAATTTCTGTAGTTTTTTTATATAAATATTGCATGGAAAAACACACAGGCATATTGCACGATCATATATAAATGAGAATGTATAATTATAATTCTCATGCTAGTCTCCAGAATTTATCCATGCTAAAACATTGTGTTCCATGAATTGACTTGCATGTTTCAATATTATCAAAGGTAAGTCTATTTGTGTATGTAAAATATAGCACTACCTTGCGGTAATGAACCATTGAATTATTCGTGATAGTTAGAAAAGTGTTAATAGCCTAACATAATGATGCTCGCAATGTGAACAAAACAAATCATTTGCTTTCATCGGTATCAAAGAGACTGCTTTCGTTGCAGTATGATAATGGTGTTATCACTCTTTTTCAAAGATACACACGTTTGCTAATATTGATAATGTTCCGAGAGGAATGGAAAACTACATGCAATCTTAAGCTTGGTTTAGAAATTGACTGAGTGTCATTTGAAATATGTCTTTGTATAATTAAAATAATATTCCTTTTGACATATAATGCAAATTAATAATTGCATCAGTGTTCTATTATTTATGTTTCTAATAAAAATGTTATTGAACAACTGACGCATGCTATTAAACAGATATATAACTATCTCTGATCAGATTAACTACAAAGCTATCTGAACAAAATGCCATATGGGAATAAAACCTTTTGTTTTCTTCCATAATAATTGGGTCTGATTTATTTTTAAATCGTCAGTTTTCGAATTAAAATATGCCGAGAGATTGTCATTGACTTGGCGATTTTGTAGACGTCGTCGACGTCCTTGTTTGCGTCATTGATGTGTAAATTGTTTACCCTTGGAACTATCTTTTTAAGGATATCCAAATGCGATTTGGCAGAGATGTTGCACGTGTTTATTGGTTTCTTTGTTAAGATAGGCACCTGAATTTTTAAGAATGCATTGTTGGATTGCAATAAAATGTTTTTGTTCGTGCTTAAGGTGTACACTCGTATAAATTGCTCTACGAATTTTTACGTCGTAATACGTAAACCGAATGGCGAAGAAAATATCAATCAAAAGTATGTATCCTGCTTATGACATTTAAGATGATACAGTCAGACTACAATGACAAAGTTATGAATAAAAACAAAACTAAATGGTAACCATTTAGCCTAAAAAATATTTATTACGATATAAAATTTGACAATAAAAGTAAAAATCAACTGTTATGCCCTTAGAATCGGAATATACTAGTGTTACGGTTGAAAACTAGATAATAAAAGCAAACATCAACTGTTAAGCCCTTTGCTCGGGATATGGCTTTGTATAATTAAATGTTGATATTCATCACACAAATCAATTCTACCCACTCAGCCACAATACTTGCAATCTTCCCCGTATGTTTTATTGTGTCAAAAAATAGAAGTATTAGAAATGTAATATAAATCCCTGTTGTGTTAAGAGGCAACATAATTGAATTGGAATCAAGTATGAAAGAAACCAGAACTGACTAGGGTATTTCAAATTAAAAAGCAATATTCTTTCGTAATTATAATAGACAGCACAGTGATCTCTTCCCGTTTCCCTCTAGAATGTTACAATAAACACACTGGGAGTAACTTGCAAGAATATTATATTCTTGAGGGTTTAAATTACACGATTATTTTTCGAATCGATCATTTCATGTCTAAAGACCTGTAGCGAAATATTTAATTTTGTTTAGATTTATGTTAAATAATTTCCAAATGTCTTCACGGACTTGATATTTATGAAATTGGCCACAACAATGGCGAACTTAGAAATCGCGGAATTAAACATTCTACAGTACAGGAAAACCACACGCAGGTGGAAGCAAAAATAAAATGGCTTTAATAAATTAAAGTATTAAATTAGTTTGTTAAAAGGTTCAATGTAATATTAACAGTCTCAGACATGATTTAAAGAATTAAATACTCGTGCAAAGACAAATAAAAAGGATTCAAACTGAAAACCACCTGACGATAACCGATCTTGTAAATTGCACCTTCAAATATTCCAAAATATTAGGAACATTGCTAATAGCTTTACCAAACGATAGCTAGTAATATGATACATGGAAATTTTGTTGTTTAAACAATCGATCGCTTGATTTGATCGGAATGATCGAAATCGACTATATTAGCACAACCAGATAGTTGATATCGTCTTGAGAGTGCAACTAAAACATTGGATTACTAAGTAGCTAGATCCAGTTCGTCGGATGAGGTAAGTGATAACATATTTTTTTTAGTTAATTGATCTGACGATCTTTAAATGAGTTCACTTGAGGATATAACTAGTTTTGAAATCGTTAATGCTCCTCACTTTTAACGTTTTTGTTTATACTATATTGACATCTCAACGTGAATGTCTGCAAACGTGAGCAAAAAGCAGGCATTTAATGAGATATCATATCTTCCTGCCAGTTTCCGCTGCAGAACTTGCAAATACGTACATAAATTCTTGACTATAATCTCCAATATAGGAAATAGTTTAGACCCTGTGTTCACCTGCTTTCGATGCCAATAGTGATTATCAGATCACAATCAGATGTTTCTTGCTAAAACAATAGCTCAGTAAACATATGTATAATATCTGTAAGTATTTTGACGTCTACGGTCTATACATTTCTACAGTACAATTTTTGGGATGGACTCAAGTTTCAAGAAAAAAAAGAGTTTGACCGTTTGCTTATTAAAAAACGTTGCTTAAAGTGACACTTTTGTTCAAAATCAATACATACATATGCTTAACAAATGTGAAGTTTGACTGATAAACCTTTAACTGCTTACTAAATATTGCATTTATGGAAAATATTAATTACTGATAAGAAGATTGTAACCGTGTATTTAATAGCAGAAAGCGCAAAAGTATTTAATGATTGGTGAATGCTAAAAGATTTACTGCGATCTACTATAGTCTCATAATGTAGAACTTCCATATTTTATGCGCATTTATTTTCAATTAAACTCGGTATCCTTCATAAGAACCGTTGTTTTCGACATTTATTTATCATTTTTGGAATATACAACAATTTTATTAAATGTGATTAATCTTATTTGGAATAAGAGTGCAACTTTAATTGTTCAGACACAAGGGCTAAACATTCCAACTGCTTCGATATAGGAAACTGCGGGAATTCATCTGATATGATAAGGTACTTGAGCTGTGTTCATGTTTTGCGATATTCAAATAGTGTAGTTTCGAAATCACGCTGATATTTCCTACTTTCGTATTGTGGACAAACTTTTTCGAAGACTTAATATTCCAAAATGTTATACAATACATAACAGATATTTCAATAAGTACCACATTAAAGCACAGCCCATCATTATGAAGGTCGTTACGCACCTCTTGATTCTCATTTATGATTTAAATGAAGACTTAATGAAGTCATTAACATGGATTACAATACCAGCTGGATAGGATGCACAAGACGACTGATGTATGGATCCGTCGGCACATTGTGGGAAGGGTACATATGTGAAACATGTTTGGCATTTAACCGAAAGACAAAATAGGAACTAGAAACCCTGACAAGAATGGTACAATGGTTATTATAAATGTAAGTCAATCCTTTTGTTAATACATCACGTAACGTAACGTATTATTACCGAAGAGGCGGGCGTAAAGCACTCAAAGTTTCAACACATGAATATTGTTAATTGGTTTAACTTCTGCCTACCAATTAAATCGTAGCTTTAGATTACTCTTTCTCGGTCGAAGGTGGTGAACAGCAAAACAATTTTTCGAATCAGCCGTTGGGGATGTAATGATTGACCGTATCATCAATGCAAAATGGCATTGTGGTCGAGTTGAGTTAAATAGTGAAAAACTAAATTTTGCTGAGGTTATTTTTAAACAGTAGTAAAGCTTCCAATAAAGCTGCATTTACGTAGAGTAATAACTTGTTGTTCAACAACATGAACAAGATCTGTGTCATAAGAGTACGTATTTCAAGTATATATTTTATACATCACCAGGAACAATGGTTATGACTGTATGCACTAAATCAAGCCTTTACAAACTAACGATATGTGCAAACCTTTTTCCTTATGAATAAGATAATCCTTACCATTGTGAACTTACAATTAAATCATGCCGATGTTAAGGCCATATGAAGGATGACATTAACAGGAAGATAATAAAAGATAATAAAATTACATCTTCTCGTAAGATTTCCGAGTTCCAATAATGAATACTTAAAACATAACATATCCGTTGATTTTGTATATTTTTTTTTGTGGTTGACCATGTTTTAATATATTAAATAGGAAATATTTAGCGCTTCCGTTGACTACAGTTTCAATCAACTCTATACAACAGGAGAACACGCTTAATTTACATGCAAATTAAAAATAAAACATCTGAAAATACAATTTCGAAGTGAACCTATGCCATATGCATAATGTCCTGCAAAAGAATATAGTCAATTTACAACTTCTCGTAAGATAAACGATCTATTTAGGAATAATAACAGCATAAAATATCCGTTTTAAGTTGGGTTTGTTGTTGTTGTAATTGATGTTGTTGTTGTTGATTGTTTTGGTATTTACAAACAATATGTTCACTATTTAGAAATGTATCCTGCAGGCCTGAGAACTGACATAATGACTTTCGACATACATCTGATATGAAATTACGAAATTGTTTTGTTTAAAATTACAAGATCGGACATCGTACACAACCGAACGTAACGATGTAAATTGATATTCAATTTTCTGTAAATGTTATAACGCCAATGACATGTGTTTACTATATTGTTGTTTAACCGACACGTGTATTTTTTGCATCCTAAAATCTAATCCAGTGAGCGATTACTACAACGAGTTACTAAACAGATCGTATGCATAATGATTAAAAGCGCTGATTGCTAAAACAGGTGTACAAAGGGTCCAATTAAATCTAAGGACCAATTATTGGCTACGTCTATTTCAGTTCGTAGATAATAGTCGTAAACCTCAAAGTAGATTCATTGATTTCTCCGAAGACAAATTTACGACATTGTCAGGATGTTCAGATAATGCGAAAACTGTAATATCAATTATCGAAAAAAGTCCTGTTGCCTGATCTTCTCCATATATATCGTATAGAAAAAAGAAACACACTTGGACCATTTTGCAGAATTTTCCGCCTTTGATCGGATTCTATTTTAGCAAAAGCAAAGCGAATTCCAGTCGTATTGTTTTGCATTACATTTTAGGCAACAAGAAGAATGAAGGTGCCTCGGTTAAAGGAGCTGTATATTACAACAACTACTTCCTTACAGTATACCATTATGTTACCAGAAGGGTACATCAGCCCTTGCGTCTCACTCTTAAATGAGCTGACATAATCATTACGTACCAATTATTATTTATTGCTATAGCGGGAAGTATTTGCACTTCACTATAATATAAATACTTTTTTCCACACTTCAAACTTATTTCTACGACGCTAGTGATATGCTTTAAACGTTTTGAAACTGAATAAAAATAATTTAAACTTTTTTGTAAATTAACTTAAGGATTGAATGTTTTTGGGATGCGATTTTTCGGCCATGTAAAGATTTCGGCATAGAACGATTAGTGCATAACACATGCTACATTCCACAAAATTCTTCAAAAAAGTTCTATTACCGTTAAGATTTTAATTATGAAATGCTTTAAAGTAACACATTTGAAAGCGACACAATATAGGTTAATGCCAACATTCTGATGAATTATTATGCAACAAAGAAAACAACATATTATTTTGGTTTACATATAAACCATTTGTGCCGCTTAAAAGTGTCGTCGTAGACTGTTTAGTTTGCCGAAAAAATGGCACAGTCATGTGACAGCAATCTATGTTTTTCTCTAATCCGTTCATAGTCTATGCAAACGTACCCAAAACTTACAGGTTGAACACTGTTTTTACAAATGTTTTTTTTTTCAAACTAATGCTGGACCCTGAAACAGGTACAATCGAGGTATATATAAATTTCAAATAATTTAATGAAGAGTAAAATCAGGTGACGGTACAAATTATCTGCACTGCACAAAAAACTTAAAATAAGATTTGAGTAGGGCTATGTTATAGGGTATTTTGAGAAGTAACAGATTAATTTAAATGACTTTAGTTTAAATTTCTCCCCAAAACAAAATGATATTCTTACACTGGTTCATTTCTTTGACATAAAATAGTCATCAAAAATAAATAAGCAATAACTGCTGTTGTTTACATATCTTTAATTGTCCAAATGTTGAACACAAAGGTAACTGTAATATTGAACCACAAACAGCCGAACCAAGAAAAGAATCTGGTACTTGTAACTCAATAAAAAATGCCATTCTATATTTAGATCAGGATAATGAGAAAGTTCCAGTGAATAGGATACATATTGCTTTAAAGACTGTCTATCTATAGGTCATAATATAATGCTGATCGATTCAGTTTTTTTGATTTTATCGATTAAACTTACATTACAATCAATCGCTTTTACATAAGTAAAACAGCAGTGCAATCAGCGAAGCAATATATTTTATGTTTTTAAGTATAATTTTCTTGTTTTGAAGTCTTTACTGAGCAGGTATACCATTAAACTTCAGAGATTGGTACACTTTTCAACAAATTGTTTAATGATATGTAGAATTATTATATGACTAACTGTGTCCTGTACAGATAAAGGTTACATAATGTTTAGACATTTTGTTAACTTTTTACATTTTCTAAAAAAAAACGAACTTTATTTTTTCTGTTTACTGGTATGAGAAACAAATACCTCTGAAAAGCATGCTTGATGCACTATGCAACGCTAATTTAATACTTTAGTATTTCCTTATAAGGTCCGTTATTCAGTTGATAAAGGCGAACGCTCTTTATTCTTGCCGGATACTTTCACCATGTTCGTCGTGGCAGTCGCCAGTGTGTCTCTCTTTTTTATTGTTTTACGACTAAACTTAATCATAGATCCACAGAATAGCAATAATCTCATTTATCCACATCCTTGTTATCGATTTTCGTAAAGGATAACGTTGCAGATTTCATTAAAAGGGCATTAATTTTATTCTGTACGGAAATACAGTTTTATTCGTCAAATGAAACCGGTGAAGCCGGTGCTACTGACGTTGTTGCACGTCACAAAAACAATTAACATTACATGCTAGTTGCGAACTATGAGCAGTATGCTTTTTTACCAAGAAACCTTGGATGCTGCTTTGACTCAAACCAGCTAAATGTGTTTAATACTTGAACATACTTTATAAGATTTCATGATTAAATGTGTTATATGTCTGTGGTGTCCATTTGTGTATTACACGTTTGTGTTTCTTACTGCTTTGTAAGCGTGTTTTTTTTTTATTTCCAAATACTGGGCTGGTCACTGTAGTCTGTATTGTACTTATGAAGTAAATCATTTACGCCAAGATATAAGAAATCTGGTTAAAACAAAACAAAAACGTGACTTCAAAATCGAGAGGAATTCTTGATATTCCTGGTGTTTGACTGAACATAATAAATTAATCAGTGTAAGAATTAAGGCCAAACGAACAGATGATTAAGTTATAAGTTACACGCTGTCGCTTAACAAATTAAAAAAAAATGTATTTGTTTGAAAATACACACAAAAAACTATAATGTTCAATAGAATATTTGACAATATTATCAAATCTGATATGCATTACTTTTTACTTCGATGTAAGTAGATATTTTTCTGCTGCGAATTAAATTCCTTTTTACCCTTTATTTTGTCTGGTAATTTAATATGATATTATTTATACAAATTGTTATTTCCAGATGAAACATAACAAATGAGATGGTCCCTTTAGATATGAACCAATTCAAAAGTGTAATTTGAGGTGTTAATATCAGTTTCCAAGACTCATGTTTCATATAAAACAAAGCAAATTATACTGTGGATTGTTTATACAGCACAAGTGCCGATAATGTCGCTTGTTTTATATCTGTCCAAGTATTGATGTAACCGTTTCGCATCATATTTCTAACAATTCATGAAAAAATAGCCTAGCAATTATTTTGCAATGTATTTTTTAAGATATTAAGAATATGTGTTTTGCATTCAAAAACAAAAACAAAAACATTGCTCAAACATTTAATATTACAATATACGTATATATCAGTCTCAAGAGTTAACTTGGAAGACTTACGATAAGTTATGTTCACTGAATTGGCTTAAATGTTTCAATCGCATCAAACGAACTATATCTGTGGATGAAAACTATAGCACAACCTTACAGTAAAGAAACATTTGATTATACACTATATTTGGAATATTGTTGTAAGCTTTAAATAATAATTTTTGTTTGATACTCTAATGTTGTTTATGTTCGTTATGCTAGACGCCAGTGCCTATCTGTTTTTAGAGTTTTACAAGTAAATTAACCATACTTAGTTCCAATTACTTACAATAATCTTATTTATCCATGTCCTGGACTGGCAACAAGACAACCAGATATTCATTCATCTTGGAAAAAAAAACGCTTACGAAGGTGGTTTAGTGTGTGGATATACAATGTCAATTAAGTATGTCTTAATATTTGTTCAATCATAAAGCCATTCATCTCTCAACAAATCGGTCTTGTTCCGAAAATAGTTTCTTGTTCAATAGTGTACGTCACCAATGTGCGTATCTTAGATAATTTTTATTAGTAATTATTATTATATCTGATATGTTTCAACTTAAAATTTCAATAATGATATATAATTGCATGTTGATATTTCCCTATTGCAGATTTATTCCATCGTTTTCCAGAATTTTGGCTGATGGTATTCTGAATATGTTTGATAGATTTATAAACAAAGTTACATTACCAGAGAATACCAAACAAAATAAGAAGATATGTTGTATACAAATCAATCTGAATTTGTTACTTGGCGTGATTCAATCGGTTTACCAAACTCACACTCCATAGTTGGTTGACACGCATTCTGTATTGATGAGCTAAGTAAAATAAAGGCACTGACTTCGACTGAACATAATGTGCAGCACTAAAAATACAAATACATTTGTATCTCTTTCCATTTACGTATTTTGATTTAAGAGTTTCTTTTAAATGATTCATACTGGTCAGAACCATTTTCGTTAGAATAGCGTAACGGTAAAAGCTCCTTTGTTTTTGTTTTTTTCGTCTCTCAAAGTTTATAACTCTGCTTGAGCAATTTATGTTATAGAATTATAGGACTCCTTTGAATAACGGTAAAATATATCCATTGTTTTAGTTTTTTCGTCTCTGAACGGCCATGACTCTAACTCAGCACTTCATTCAGAGTTATAGGACGTGCAAACAATGGCATATTATCTTTTATAAGATAGGTTCTATGTTAAATTGTAATTGCCCTAACGTTGAACAGTTTATTTTTGCATACGACAAGAGAATATAACTCGCCTTGCTACCAACATAGTTAATAATATAAACAAAACTAAACTTGTACGTGTTTAGCTCGGAAACATCTAGTTATGGTTTAGAATTAAGCTCTTTATCATGTCTAACTTAACTAATGTTTATCAAAGTTCAGATTCCATGGTCCTACTACGTCCGTTCACGAAAGTTGTTCGACACTGTGTAAATAAAAATTTTAGAATTGGAAATAGGTAAAATTGCTTTTTTGGCAACATGAGTGAATTGACACTTAATT
This sequence comes from Mya arenaria, assembly GCF_026914265.1. Lineage (NCBI taxonomy): Eukaryota > Metazoa > Mollusca > Bivalvia > Myida > Myidae > Mya > Mya arenaria. Next base: position 61,543,713 of record NC_069122.1, read on the forward strand.
TGAAATCAACTAGAACTCGCGGGGGCTTTTCAAACTCAAACTGCAATATTCTGACGTAGTTGAAATGGACAGGACAACATACCTTCTCGAATCACCCTAGAAAGCGAAAGAAAACATACTGATATTTCTTTGCACGAATAATAAGCAAAACGGACGCATACGTCGCATTGTTTCAAATTCTCGAGTCTTCATATTTCTTTATTTTTGGCGTCTCAAATATAAAACTTCACACACATTGCCAAAACATTCTAAAAAAACTGCGCAACATTCTGCAGCACTTAAAGGTATGTTATTAGGTATAAATATAATAAATAGCTTAAAATTAAATCAAGATATCCTTTCGAAACGTTTTTGCAAATATGTTTGAATATTTTAAAACATTCAGATGAAATAATTTGTTTAAAAATAAATGAAATTATAAACAGTCAAAGACTTTTATGAAGGATAAAATAAACATACACGTGTAAAATGTGGGGTATAAAATCGCGAAACCATTTTGCAGTAACCGGTCTTGTAAAATGCACTTTCAAATTGTCCATGATAGAAGGATCATTGTAAATAGCTTTACCAAATGTTGGCTGGCAATGTAAAGCAATTAAACCTGTTTTTGTTTACACGGCTGAACATGTGTTTCCATCTATATCGAAGTTAGTGTGTTCCTGCTTTTTATTCAAATATGTCTCAAAGAGCACAACCAGATAGATTCGTGTCACGAGGCTACATAATTGATAACAGTGTTAATAAAAAAAGAGTATTATTGTGGACTCTTTGATTATATGAGTGATAAAGGATTATTAATGATTATTCCATTAGGTGAGTGATAAAGGAGTATGGTTGATTTCTCCATTAGGCGAGTGATTAAGCGGTATTGTTTATAATCACCTTTAGGTGAGTGATAAGGTAGTATTGTTTATAATCACCATTAGGTGAGTGATAAAGCGGTATTGTTCATAACCACCATTAGGTGAGTGATAAAGCGGTATTGTTTATAAACACCATTAGTTGAGTGATAAAGCGGTATGGTTTATAAACACCATTAGGTGAGTGATAAAGCGGTATTGTTTATTAACACCATTAGGTGAGTGATAAAGCGGTATTGTTTTTAATCACCAATAGGTGAGTGATAAAGGGGTAGTTATTGGTTATCCCATTAATGAATGAACCCGGACAAATTGGACTAGTATTTGTTTCTCAATGCAGTCTTGTTTTCCCCTTAGTATTGACAAAACACTATTGCTTTACGACATTCAAACGAAACGGCAGCAATCACTTTTGTAAAAGCTTGTTTGAAAGTCATTATAAGTAAAATACGTTTATGATCAATTAAGCCTTAACTCGTCAAGTCTCGTTATCGGCTGGTTCAACTAATTAATAAAGATCTGCATAGCCTATAAACTGATGTCATTATCAAGAAATATTCAGATGTCGTATTTGCCTGGTATTTACACCTGAACACGAGGAGCAAACATGCTGATTTAGACATGATATTAGTTTTTTTATAATTGTCATGACACTTCTTGGCTCCATAATTATACAGTGTAAAAACTTCAAATGGAAAATTACATTGATTGTGTTGGATGGAATGCAAATGATGGTAGATTGGAACAGCACGAAACGAGAGACGCATATTTGTAGGAATAAGAAAATATAATTACGTATATAAATACCAAACATTTCTGACTCAACGAGAATTTAAGTTGTAATAACTGAAAAAAACTAAAACAATTATGTATGCTTATGTACACACAAATGGATAGGTAGGTAACTTTCTTTGCTAAAACATGACACAGAAGCAATGTGTTCTATGTAGAATACTGAAGTCGAAAAAAATAGGTGCTTAATTAGGAATATATAACGTATCAGTCACAAAGGACAAAGCCGTAATTTTGATAATACATGGCGTTGCTCCATCAATGAAAAGGATTGAGATCACTGGTTTTTTCTGTAGACAAGAATGGTTTTGGGGGATATTTAACTAGTCCCTTTGTTCATGAATTATATATGTATAGTAAAACGTTATGAAATTACTCAGTCGCTTTTATTGTCCTACATATTTGACGAAACATCTTAGCAACATCTTGCTAACACAACAGTTCGGTCAACCTATGTACTTAATCATACACCGCTTCACAAAGTGAAGTGATGGCTGTATAGGAACCACCATAGCATGAGTATGTGTCGCGAAGAAAACCCGTGTCCCTACCTTGAAGGTCAAGGTCAGAGCAGCCTTTTGAACATAGTATGGTCTGACCGTCCGTCCTGTTTCTGTCCGGTCATCAACTCTCTTTACATCGTCGGATTGTTATATCATTTGGCGGAAGTGACCACCATAACATGAAGAAGACATAAGAGCCGTTTCTATACCTTCGTAATCAAGGACAAAGTAAATTACTGAAATTTATCTTTTGTTAGACTGGTAATACATGTCGCCTTTAAAAACCGGTGTCCATACCTTCGAGATCAAGGTCACAGTAACTTTAATATTTTAAGATAGTTCGTGTCTGTTCATATCTTTGTTTAGCAACGTCGAATTTTAAAATGATTTTGCACAGTATCAGGATGTGTCACGCACAATTCCCGTGTCTCTTTCATCGAGGTCAAGTCACAACAGCTTTCTAAACTGAAATAAGGTTTGCTATATCAGCCTTACTTATGATAGTTTGTGTCCAATAACAGTACAAATACTTTCCAATCTTCCTCATGCCTACACATTATTGACAATAACGTTTCACGTTTACTTTCATTGAAACACTTATCTTCATTGAGTGTTCTATCACGGCAGTATTCCCGTGCGGGGATATTAATCACTCTCCCTTATAGCTTTATTCTATAAACAGGTAGAATTCATTACCGTTTTCGTAATGTGTATTCCAACAATTCAAGAAAAACCACATTATTGATATATTTCAATGTAGCTGAAATTGCCAGACACATAAGCGTACCTGTCAAATTTGGCAGATATATGTCACAACAAAATACCTTTAAAACTAAAGGAATTCATATAAAATGTTCAGGAACGTGGGATGTGTTCATGTTTTATAAAGATGATTGATAAAGGTTTGCAAATTGGCATCAGCGCGTGTTGTGAATGTTTCGATACAGATGAAATATCGCATTAGACAACAGATAAAGTGCGATTTTAATTTATAAAACAATGGAAACCACTGGGACAAGTCTAGTAGTCTGAAGATAAAAAAAAACATAGTTCAGGGGCACAAGTAAGGGCACAGACGATGATGAAGTATAGACAAAAACATAAACACCAAATACACAAGTATCACTAACAGACTACGCACTCATCAAAACAGCTTTACCGATAAACGATGAGATTACAAGCCTTGAACAGTCAGTGAAATCCGTGTTCACTAGAACCGAGTCTACTGGGGGCTTGATCTAGTTGATATAATCACTACATTTGAGATGTAAGCCATAAAAGCACGCATTAACTTGATTACAATGACAAATAAGGTTAAAATAGCATATAAACTGATAAAGAATGTTCATCTACTCAACGACCTGATACAAACATTACCTCTAAACGAATGAATTAAGGTATAATAAAATCACTTAAAGACAATCATATATCCACACGCAATACATTGAAAAATACGATGTTGTGTCTTCCAATCCAGCGCATTAAGGCCATATTCAGCTTTGCTGACGTCACCCCCATTACGCGCATCCATGACAAAATGACATTATCAAAGCATGATTATATTAATGGATTTAAACATGAAACGAATTTATGGGTGTGTTATTAATACTTTGATCCGAAATGCTGTAAAAGACTTCAATGCATTTTACAAGTTCTGAAATAAATCCATTCTAGAAGAATGCAATCTCCCGGCTACAAACGCAATTCATTTTGCCCATTATATTCTAAGCGCAAGCAATGGCATGCGATCAGACATATGTCATATTTCTTTTTGTTAAAGCATTATGAATTTTACAACGATTGCGCAGAATGTTATTATATCTTATCACTCTCGTTGGTACGATAGTACACGAGAGTGTGGTCTTGTTTGTGTATCTAGTTCAATGTCGTTCTGGCCCTTGCCTTGTGCCCATTAAAAGGACCTTTTTTAATTTACGACTACTTCGCTTGTCACTGTTGGTTTCATTGTATTTTGGAATAAGATAAAAGACAAAAACCAGTACACAAATTCTGTCCAAGACCTATATTTAGAAAACTGTTATACTTTAAACAGTATCTTCAAAGGTATGGAATGAAACTTGATTCAGGGCATGTTGCACAAATTCAAAATCATGCTGAAGGTATACATCAGTATGGTGCAATAGGTCATATACATGTAAGGAAATCCGTTTGATAATACTCTGTGTACCTTTTCACCTAATTCACCTATATATTATATTCATAATAAGGTATCAGGTTTTTTGAGAATCAGAGAACCAGGAGAAAACTTGCTCGATTTGGTGACCACAAGCCAGAGTCATTTGAAGACAGCATGGAATAGCTAACAAATAGGACCCACGTGACAACCAATGGCGCCTACATATGTAAAATACATCAACCGAAGACGCACTATCAATATGCGCAAATGGTTGTGTTTATTAATAAACTGATAATTTACCGATCGGAACTCGTTCAGAAACGTAATACAGGATATTTATTGATTTACGTACTGTTCATATTATTACACAAAATACATATGTTTACTATGGAGTTGTTTTAGCTGGAAGTTTATTATTTTTATCCCTCATTTTAAGCCAGAGAGCGATTATTAAAACGAATCAGTTAAAAGATCGCATTCATTGCTATATAAACCGTTGAATGAAAATACAGGTGAACAAAGTGCCAAATTAAATCTTCTCCATGACCAATATTTGGCTAGATCTGTTAAATTTTGTAGATAATAGTGGTGAACCTCAAAAAAGCTTCATATTCGATAGGAATATCTCAGAGATTGATGGAATGTTACAATAATGCGAATACTGTCAAAATGCCAAAACTGTAAATATATATTAAAGTCCTGAAAATGTAAACTTGATATTGTCTCTATTGCACTGGAAATAGCGATGTCGCCCGCTCATCTTCCTATCGAATACTAAAAAATTACATTCGGGACAATTTCGCAGCAACCTATGCTTTTGATTCTATAACTATTCTGGACGCTAAATAAGGAAGGCAATGTCCCTGACATTGATTTCAGTCGCACGTTTTGCACGAAATTTAAGGCTAAGTTTTTCCAGAAGTGTACTTATTGGTTCAGTCCTGTCTACGAATAACTTAACTATGACAGGAGGGAATAAAACACACGTATAATGAATCGGACTGTATAATTTCATGCTACCGATTAGTTGGAAGGGAACATTGGCCATTGCGCCTCCCATTCAGCTTTGAATTCGGTTATTCTTCATAAAATATAGCTATCATAATCATGAAATGATGATTCAGTGCTAAAGTTTTTGCACTGCATTATAATAGAAGTACTTTTTCCACACAGAAACCGTGTTTCCACCAAAGTTTTATTATTTTTAAAATATTTCGAACTGACACATGACCGCAAATTAAATTAAGGACTGGATTTATGACAGCAACACATTCAACAGCAATACATAATTGTTTTTAAGTATAATTTTTATTTTCGTAAAGGTCATGATTATGATATGTATAAATACTATCTGAATGTCGTTCTGATATGATAAGCACTTATTTGTATTTAGTACAGATACATTAGCATAATAATTAATAATTGAAAAGGCATCTCTGATGCACATTTTACCGCTAATTAAATGCTTTAGTATTGCCTTCAATTTTTCATTATCAGCGGATAAAGAGGAACGCTTTTTATTCTTGCCGGATACTTTCAATCTGTTTATGTTCATCGTGCCAGACGCCAGTGCATCTCTATCCTCAGTGCTTTAAGACTAGAGTTAACCATACTTCGATGCAATGAATACCAATAATCTCATTTCTCCACATCCTAGTAATCGATTTCTGTTATAGAACACATTACAGTTGTCGTTAAAAGGACGTTAATTTCGTTTGGTTTTGAAACACCATGACTGACAACATTCGTGACAATATTTATCAAATAAAAAGCTGAAAGCGGCACTGTGTTAAACGTCGCGCTTACCAAGAACAATAGAAATTAGATGCTAGTTTCGAAAACAGGAGCCTTTTAGAACCGTAACTTGATGACTGTATTGGCACAAAACAGCTTTATCCGTTTTTGAGCAAATTTGTATCCGGTCGTTAAGTGCATAAAATTACTTTGTGTGTATATGTTTTTTTTTTTACTTTCTTAACAAAAGTTTCAAGTTATTTCTTTCTCTGTTGAATTTCTTTGTCTTAATTTTTGTAATTATTGACGTTAGCTTATGGCCACACAAACCAGTTTAAGCCAACAGTAGACTCGTTTTCCAGTTGCTCTGTTCGTTCCAATGCGTTATTGCCATTACTTATCGGTAAAGATATTTTGAGGAGTTTGTGTTTACTACGTTTATGTATCTAGTACATTGTCGTATACTACCTTTCTTTATGCCTTTTAACAGGGTTTGGTATTGATTGTTTTCGACAACATGGCTTGTCCCTGTAGTTAATATTGTATTCATGTAATATATCACGTACGCCAATTTTGTTTGAAGAATAACAAAATTATGTTTTCAAAGTAGAAAAGAAAACCTGATCGTTATAAATATTCAACGCCTCTTAGGCATTATCCCGGCCAGATTATTCGCACGAAGATACGTTGTGCACCACCACCTCCACGAGGCAACATAACAACCGCTCGGGTGTCCGGGGTGGCACAACCACAGCACTTGGACCTTTCGCGGACCGACAGACTATCGCCGTCATGTTTAATCACTTAAATATTTCATTTAAACAGCAACGCACATGTCTTATATGTTTCAAGACAATATGATCCCATTTTATGCTCTCCTAGATTGGAGGAAATAAAAGATCCATCTATATCTATTCCAGATGAAATCAATACTGTATGTAATTTTCAAAACCGCAAAGCATGATATTAAAACTGATTGCCATTTGAAATATATCTTTTTAGCTTTCAATTAAAAATCTTTTTCCATATGACGTATGTTGTCAAATACATACGTCTATCAATTTGATATCTAGATGTTTTGGTGCGTATTTTGTTTTGAGATATTGACGAAGTGACGTGTGTAATATAAGCAATTATGAAACAGTCGCTGAACATAACAAATACTGACATTTCAAAAGCTACCTTAATATATGCTTAAACCTTGTGTTTCCGGCTACACCGATTATGTTTTGTCAATTTGACGTGTTTGGCTCGTCCGTGTATCGACACATACATAGTCTAGGAATTGTAAAAGATTTGGCGTCATTGTCGGCATTGTCGTTGGCGCGTCAACATGCACATTCTTTAGCCTAAGCCTTCATTTATATATACAGCAACGATTTTATATTGTATGCGTTATTTGATAGTCATCTGCTGTTTCAAATACTTTAACATAATCGAACGTTTAGTGTTTTTATCGAAATTATGAGGAGGAGCCCTCTTATACAATACTTAGTTGATACCGTTTAAGTAAGGGGACATTATAAAACAAAATTGTATTTTATATGCACTTAGCCTGGATATCTGAAAACGACCTGTCATTACCGATCTTGTAAAGTGCACCTTCAAACGTTTTTGTTTATACTGATATCTCAACCAGAATGTCTGCAAACGTGAGCAAAAAGCAGGCATTTAAAGAAAAATCATTTCATCCTACCAGTTTCTGCTCTGTATCTTTGAACGCTGCCAAACTTGCATATACGTACATAAATTATTGACTGTAATATCCAATAGAGGAAATACTTTGGACCCTGTGTTCACCTGCTGTCGATGCCAATAGTGATTATCAGATCACAATCAGATACATCTTGCTAAAACAATAGCTCAGTAAACAGATGTGTTATATCTATTAGTATTTTGACGTCTACGGTTTAACCATTTCTACAGTATAATTTTTGGGATGGAAGATTCAAAAAGATAAAGAGTTTGACCGTTTTCTTATTACAAAACGTTGCTTAAGTGTTTAGACACAAGGGCTAAACCTTACAACAACCTCGATATAGGAAACTGCGGGAATTCACCTGATACGTTAGGGTACTTGAGCTGTGTTCGTGTTTTGCGAAATTCAAATAGTTTAGTTTCTAAATCTCAATGATATTTCTTAAATCACGCTGATATTTCTTAAATCACGCTGATATTTCTTAAATCTCACTGATATTTCTTAAATCACGCTGATATTTCTTAAATCACGCTGATATTTCTTACCAGCATATTGTGGACAAACTGATTCTAAGACTCAATATTCCAAAATGTTATACAATACTTAACCAATATTTTAATAAGTACCACATTCAGGCACAGCCCATCATTATGAAGGCTGTTACGCACCTCTTGATTCTGATTTATGATTTAAATGAAGACTTAATGAAGTCATTTATATGAATTACAATAACAGCTGGATAAGATGCACAAGACGACTGATGTATGGATCCGTCTGCACATTGTAGGAAGAGTACATAATTGAAACTCGTTTGGCATTCAACCGAAAGACAATATAGGAACTAGAAACCCTGACAAAATTGTTACATTGTTATTCTGTTTGTAAGACAATCCTTTTGTTAATACATCACGTATCGTAACGTTGCACTACCGAAGAGGCGGGCTTATAACACGCACAGTTTCCACTCATAAATAGTGTTAATTGGTTTCACTTCTGTCTACCAATTAAATTGTAGCTTTAGACCACCTTTTCTCGGTCGACGGTGGTGAACAACAAAACATCGTTGAAGTATTGAAAACGATTTTTCGAAGCAGCCGTTGGGGATGTAATGATTGACCGTATCTTCAATGCAAAATGGCATTGTGGTCGAGATTTGTTAAATGATGAATTACAAACAGTTCGCTGAGGTTATTTTCAAACAGTAGTAAAGCTTCTAATTAAGCTGCATTTAGTACGTATAGTTATAACTTGTTGCTCAACAACATAAACAAGATCTGTGTCATAAGTGTCATGAGCACGTATTTCAAGTATATATTCTATACATCACCAGGAACAATGGTTATGACTCCATGCACTTAATTAAGCCGTTACACACTAACGATATGCGCAAACCTTTTTCCTTTAGACTTAGATAAGCCTTACCTTGTGAACTCTCACGATTAAATCATGCCGATTTCAGGCGAAGCGTAAGTAATTTGCCTATCCATTGTTTTTTTTTATTTCTGTCAAAAAAGCCAGGAATAGGTGAGATAGCCTGTGTACTGTATAAACACGGTGACCGTTTGTTAAATGTTGACATTTGTTTTTATTTAGTTAACATATTCTCACTATTTCAGATGAACAATTATGATTGTCTAACAAATACAATGTAGAAGTGACAATATCCCATATGAATGTGACATTAACAGGATGATAATCAATTTACATCTTCCCGTAAGATTTTCGAGTTCTAATAAGGAACAATTACAACATTACATGTCCGTTTTAGGATGATTTTGTTTTTGTCGTTGTTGTTAATGTTGTTAATGATTATGATCTGTTTGATCATCACGAACTATCAGTGCACCATTTAGTAATACATTAAACAGGTCAGAGATAAAAATTGACAATCTCAACAACTTTACCCAATATTTAGCTCTTCCGTGGATTGAAGTTTTTATCAACTCTATACAACATGAGAACAAGGTTTATTTATATGCAACTCGAAAGAGAACGTCCTATAAATGCAATGCAGAGGTGAACATATGCCATATGCATAATGACGTAAACAGGAATATAAACAATTTACATCTTCCCGTAAGATAAACGATCTAATTAAAAATAACTACAGTATAAAATATCCATTTCAGTCTTTTGTAATTGATGCTGTTGTTGTTGTTGTTGGTTGTTTGTTTAAACGGACATTTAGTTTACAATTTAATAAAGTATGCAGGCCTGAAGCGGAACTAATTTCCTGTGACAAAACATTGCAATAAACCTTCAAAATTGTTGATTACTAGATCGAAAATAGTACAAAAACGTACGTGACGATGATTTTCTTTCTGTTCATATTATAATGAAAATGGCATATTGTAACTATATTGTTGCTTAACTGCAATCTCATTAAAATCATATCGTGACGTTCACTTCATTTCATTACGTTATGTACGATCTGAGGACATGACGTAAGAGGTCACCTCAAGTTAACCTTTATAACTTGCATATTCATAAGCAGGTGCACTAAATCATGACCAATGATAACGTTCGTAACGTATCAGGTTTCGGCACGCGTTTATTATCATGGCGTCCGCGTCCTTGGAGACAATCGAGAGTGAAATAATGCATCTATTTTCTATTTCTGAAATTCAAACCGGAGCAAAGAAAAATATTTGAGGCAATATGGGAGGGCAGAGATTGTGTGACTGTTCTTCCAACTGGGTTTGGAAAGTCCTTACCGTATCATGCAATTATTCCTGCCAAACGCCAGCAAGGTGTTACCTTTAGGGTTATTGTTAGCTGCCCGCTAGTTGCTCATGGAAGATCTGGTTTCCAGACTTCGATCATTGAAGATAAGAGCACTATATAAAGGTGATTCTTTTATTTTCACGATAAAAATTGGTGCCTATAAGCCTTTGTACTTTTCGTTAAATATTCGCTTAGGTGTAAATACGAAACAAAGATTTCAGTGGCTGTGAATCCGTGCTATACAATAAACTGAGGAAATTGTGGATACATCCTAGAATAGCCAAGAATAGAGCTAAATGTAAACAGTTAATTTGTATCAATGGAGTTACATAAGTGATTACTATAAAAAAGTGTTATTTACACCTTTAACTCTTTTCAATTTCACAAAGTCATACAATTCCGAGTGCATTGTTTCCAAACTCCTCGGACACATTCATAAGGAAAAAATGAAAGGAATTTGCAATGAATTTCAAATCAATGAAAGTTGAAATGCACATGTCTATGCTGAAATGTGTTTAAATTTAAGTATGTTTAAACACAGGTATAGATTGTGCATAAAAATCTACATCAGACTTGTATACACCTTGATGTCAATGAAGCAAGCAAACAGTTAAAATGCGATATGTACATGTATGTTATCGGATCAAGGTAAGATTAAGTATAAGGATACATTTTTAATACATATAGTTTAAAGAATGTCTTAAAAGTCTTCAAATCAGGTATGATATAACATTTTACATATTTTTATTAAATTACACTGAAAATCCATATTAACAAAAAATAATAATTGCAAGTAATTTGTATTGTCATTGTAAAGTTGAAAGCCGTGAGACAGACGAACAAGCCAAGAGGGGGGATTTCGATATTCTGTTCGCCTCTCCAGAGACATTAGTTGGTGATGAGGAATGGAGATATGCTATCAAAGAGATAGATGTCTCTTTGATAGTTGTGGATGAGTTTCACACTGTGACAGAATGGTATACAATCATTTGTCATTCAGCAGTTATGATTATTGTTTTCAACTGTTCATAGTTATTGCAGTCAATCCCAAAATTTGGACTGATTTGCAGGCACCGTGTTATTAGATAATATGAAATACAACACTTTGTAGGAATTACATATATCACATTTAATATTAAGATTATATCATCATCTTATTAAAAGGCTTTCATTTCTGCACAACAAGTGATCTACTGATCTGCATACCAACCAACAAAATTTACAGACATTGCATAGCAATACCAAAATCAATAACTGGCAATTTCAAAAATAGTAAAAAAAAATAAATAGCATATAAGTAACATCAAGAAAATTGTTCACATAAACAATGAAATAAAAGTAATATACACATCTTATAGATATCTATCACAAATGGTACTATATTGCACATGAAAATATAATGCTGCTATAACCTTAATAACAAGAGATGTTAGTGAAACATTTATGCCCCCTTGGGAGCCAAATTGTTAGTAGGATTTGGACACTTAAATAAAATATGGACAATCAGAAAACCTTTTTTCAGCTTACAGTCACACTGACCTTGACCTTTGACCCACTGACCTCAAAATCAATAGGGTTCATCTGCTGGTCATGACCAATAAGCCAACCTAGTATGAGGTCCCTGGGTCAAAGCGTTCTCAAGTTATTGATCGGAAACCGTTTTTCATGTTAAGGTCACACTGACCTTGACCTTTGACCCACTGACCTCAAAATCAATAGGGTTCATCTGCTGGTCATGACCAATTCACCTACCAAGTATGAGGTTCCTGGGTCAAAGCGTTCTCAAGTTATTGATCGGAAACCGTTCTTCATGTAAAGGTCACACTGACCTTGACCTTTGACCCACTGACCTCAAAATCAATAGGGTTCATCTGCTGGTGATGACCAATACACATACCAAGTATGAGGTCCCTCGGTCTGCCCCCTTGGGAGCCAAATTGTTAGTAGGATTTGGACACTTAAATAAAATATGGACAATCAGAAAACCTTTTTTCAGCTTACAGTCACACTGACCTTGACCTTTGACCCACTGACCTCAAAATCAATAGGGTTCATCTGCTGGTCATGACCAATAAGCCTACCTAGTATGAGGTCCCTGGGTCAAAGCGTTCTCAAGTTATTGATCGGAAACCGTTTTTCATGTTAAGGTCACACTGACCTTGACCTTTGACCCACTGACCTCAAAATCAATAGGGTTCATCTGCTGGTCATGACCAATACACCTACCAAGTATGAGGTTCCTGGGTCAAAGCGTTCTCAAGTTATTGATCGGAAACCGTTTTTCATGTAAAGGTCACACTGACCTTGACCTTTGACCCACTGACCTCAAAATCAATAGGGTTCATCTGCTGGTGATGACCAATACACATACCAAGTATGAGGTCCCTCGGTCAAAGCGTTCTCAAGATATTGATCGGAAACCATTTGGTATTCCGACCGACCGACAGACAGACAGACAGACAGACAGACCGACCGACATGTGCAAAACAATATACCCCACTTTTTTCAAAAGGGGGCATAACAAATTAGTTAGTTATTATGAATTGTTATTCAAATGCATTAATAAAGCATTGTAAAACATAACTAATGGCCTGGCAATTTGTTCTATTATTTCATATCTTTTATGTTACTAATATATGTAATACTGTTATGAAATATGACACTTATTATTATATAATAACACATTCAGATGCATGATGACATTAATGTTTAAGTTGGCTAATTCCTCAAGCAATTATTTTAAAAGTGACTCCAAAAGATGGCAGTGAAAACGAATGAACAACTGTACATTTCAGGGGCAAAACTGATAAAGGCAAGGTAGCTTTTCGTAAATGGTTTAGGCATTTAGGGGAACTGCGATCTCTATGTCCATATGCTGCCTTGCTAGCCGTCAGTGCAACCTGCACCAGAAAAGTCTACAAAAAAAGTAGTTAAACTTCTCAATTTTAAAGAAGATGCCTTTGTTATCAGAATGTCGCCCAACAAAAGTAACATTAAACTTTCAGTAAGGAAGGCAAAGAGCCTCGAAATCACCCTTTTCCCTATAGTAGAAATGATACAGTGTAAACAAGTCCATAGGCTTCTTATATATTGCTCTACAATAAAAGAAGTATCAGAATGCTACAGGTATTTGGTCAATGAGTGTCTGGAAGATAGTGGTGTAATGATACAGATGTATCATTCTGAGACCACCAAAGACATTAAACATTCAGTTCAAGGGATACTAAGAAACCCAGATAGCAAAGCAATTATAATAGCGACAAGTGCACTTGGATTGGGGCTTGATGTGGCAAACTGTAACTCTGTTATAATTTACGGGCTGCCGAAAAGTGTGATCGACTTGATGCAGGAAATGGGGCGATAGGGTAGAGATGGCAGAAAGTCAGTCGCCATTATTGTGTACAAATCCACCCATCTGCGCAACGCCAATGAAGAAGTGCGAAATGTATGTACAACAAATATGTGCAGGCGCCAGGAATTGCTTTCTACTCTTCTCAATGAACATGAGCTTGAAGAACTATCTAAATCAACCCATGATCCTCATAGTTGTTGTGACAATTGTGAGAGAAATTGCTCATGTTGTCATTGTGAAAAGCAAGGCATTGAGGAGTTTTATAAAGATGACAATGCTGACAAATGTAGCAAGAGAGTCTCTGATACTCTTTCCAGTTCAGGAGTTGAAGAAGACTGTTGTATTTTTTATTGATAATGCTCATATTCCTTAGACGCACTCATCTTGCCATTGTTTTATTCAAAGAAGTAATAATTCATTTCATTTACATTTGTAAGTTTTGAAAGCATTAGTACTTAACATTAACATGTCTCTATTGAAGGGCATGTGCTATGATGTAACATTTGTGTAGTTCCCTACCATTCATTCAAGTGTATTTGCAATTGATAAAGCTGCTGCTAATGATTCAATGTTGATAACATGTCCATTCAAGTATGTTATGTTAAGTTAAAAAAGGGCCATAAATCTGACAATATTTTTTTAAGAGTTACGTTATAACCATAAATTTTACACTCAAATATACATATATCATTTTCAGAATCAACCGTCTCTTAATCGTCCGTACGGTGTTTCTGGCCTGTGTCGGTAAATTTTCATGGATAGTCCAGACACAGAGTTGGAGAATGGATTCCTGTCAATAGTTATACCTTTGATCTTTAATTTCCTAACCTGATGATGTAATACTTCTTGGCTTGAGCGATGTTTGGCCACTTTATACACATCTTCTTTGAATGAAGGCAAATGATGAAAGCCTTTGCTCTTCTTAAAATTGCTGACAGTGTCAATGTGCTTCACAGCCGTACTCAACATTGGATACTCCTTGGAATGTTTAATGATACTGTCTTTTGACGTGTATCAAGTACAAGATGATTTGGAATCCCTATTTAGCATTTCAACATATTCATCTAAGGAAATGTTCCTATTTCCTCCCCCCCCTTGAATGTTGATGAAGCGATTTGCAACTAGTCGTTCCCGCTGGTCATGTGGAAGAACTTCTTTAGTAAGCGCTATCAAATGAACTGAATTAATCAGATATTTGGTTTTGTTGGTTTTGTTATAAACTGGCAGTTCATATTTCGCTGATCTAACACATTTCTCACCATCCCCCATATCAACTGCAGAATCCAAGTTCTTATGAAGAATTGTAAGCTTGAAGAGCATTAAAGTATAATCTTGCAGGTCATCTGCACTTGAATTTGGTTCTTTTTTCTTTCTGTTTGGTTCAATACATTGGTGTTCTTTTGTCTCATGATTTTGGACGGAAGCAATGAACGAGTATGATCTTTCACAGTAATGACATTTGAAACGTCCAGTATCATCACAGTTTGATACCCAATAGTTGTCGGCATGTTCACTGTCATCGAAAATTTCTCTAAGGGATGTATAAACATCACTACTCCCTTTGAAGAACCATTTCTTGACTTCTTCCTCACAAACATTATTTATCCAGCTGATCTTGCCTTCATTTAACAAATCTTCTGGTATAGGGATTTCTGGCAAGTCGGAGGAATTTTCTGGGATACAGTTGATTCCAAAATGTTCAAAGAACATAACAAGAATAATGGCATCCAACATGGCATGATACATCATTTTGTTAGCCCGATAGGAATTTTTAACATCTGCTTTATCATTCCGGTAATTAAGGAAATTCCGGTAAAATGCCATTGATCTTCTTTCGCTTGCTTGCTCAGGTCTGTATGACAGCTTTGCTATAGCCTGAATGTAAAATTTGAATGAACTTATCTAATGTAACAGAGACATACATGCATTGTTTATCATATTCAACAATGTCATAACTTATACAAGGAAATAAAATTGGCGATATACGTATTAAAATCGTGTCCATATTGATTTCTCTGAAAGAAGAACAATATTGTAGTTCTGAATTGGTATACATGGTCTCATATACACTATTAAAGGTATTACACACGTCAACCTGACAGCATATTCAATATTGATAAAAAGGTAAAGCGTTACATGAATTTAAATAATTGCTTTCCTTGTAATTAAATGCACTATATGAAATGAAATGAGTTCAAACTGACAAGTAGAAGAAAGAAATAAGTAATCGCTAACAAAAGCATGCTTGTAGTTAACTATTAAGTCAGCTGATGCAAAATCAAGGAGCAAAATATCCGAACGACTAATGATTACAATGCAGTTACGACTGTTGAGATTCTCACTTACGTACAAAATAAGTCCGAGAAGCTATTGACACAACATATTGTACCTCTAGGAAATCCATGAGTCTGTGAAAGTCCTCTATTTTTGAGATGAACCCTTCAAGTCTGGTCAATAGAGTTTCTGCATTTTTCATGGCCATTTGGGCACCCTGTACTCTTTCATCTGTCAACCTATCACCTTCCAATGGGAGATGAAGGTGTTTATTATTGACACATAATAACATCAAATCAATCTATGTAACAATGTCGTTTTATTCCACTGGGCCACAAGGCATTATGTAATTAATTAATCAAACATAAACTTTCAAATTTGGTAAACATTGCAGCAAATATGGCCGAAATATGAATGTCTATGTTTACCGATATAGGTGGCTTAAACATCTTTTAATACATTTTTAGTTTTGTATTTGAAAAGGATTGAGGCAATAATGCCAAAACAATGAAGTGTTCAATATACCTCCAAAGAAGACTGGCTCAACAATTTTCCCATTTTGCAGAGGCACATACTTTTTACTCATCTCTTGAAGGTGTCGAATCACATCTTGAATCTTGTTCTCATTACAATCAAACAAGCCCAATGGGAACTGCAAATAAAGTGGAATATTGAAGTTTTATTGTATCGTTCTCATTTTCACAGATAGGAACCGAAAAAAGGTATTAACTATTTAGAAATTGCATACATAGTTATGGTTCCTGTTCAAAATAATTTTCCTCAATAGAATATATCTAATTTCTTTTCATTATTAACATTATAAAAGAAGAGCAAAATGAAAAATATCTATATTCATAACATTTAGCCATGTATAAAGGTGAATGTTATTTGTATTAAATAATAATTTTTTTTTAATGTTTGGTAAGTGAGGATATATGTTGATCTTAAAGTTGAAGACATGACCTCAAAGAAATTATATGTTATCATCTATTTGCATATGATTGTGAAGTCAATACCAAATGAAGTTGTGCTCCTTACAAAAATAAAGTATGGAAATTAACAAAGGTCAATAACTGAAAAAAAGTTCAGAGCCACACTGATGATTCTCTTCAATATGATATATCTGTATTTCTTACGATGCTTTCCATTTGTTTATACCATTAGACTTTCATGTGGAATAATAACTATACAATCAGAAAGGATCAAGCATCAAAGTTTACACATATCCAGTTTAATATACCTGCTAAGTTTTCTTTCCACATGTGTCTGAATACTTTAAGTGTTTAGGATACACTTGGCCTAAAACATCACTCAACTGGGGGATGTTTTGTATTACTGAAGTCGCTACCAGAAACACCAACTCCTTCAAGAGATCTTTCTGTTCATCTACTGATGGAATATAATTGATGACATGAAATGGTCTCTGTATAGCAGTATTTGAAATATCTGAAACAGAGTTATCTTAATTTCATCATTGTTTACTTGTTAATTGAAAAAGAGTTGTCACGGGGTCATGACAAACGCCACTGAAATGCCTCGTTAGACAGATATGCATTAGTATTTCGGCTTGTTTTGACAACTACACTGAGTACATGTATGTTACATATCTTCATGATTACCTACTTTACTAAGCCTTTTTCTCAGTATAAAGTTGAAGTTATGTTTAGTGTTTATTCGATTGTTGTTTTCTTCCATTTTTTGTAATGATACAGTAAATGATTGTCATGTTACTGTTGTCAATCAATTATCACAAATAATTATATACATTTAAATAATTTTAAAGATGCACTCTCACAGATTTACAGCTTTGACAAAAAAATTAATCTCTTGTCTTGGAATGAGCCAATTTCTGCGTTATTAACTGCAAACCAGTGATATCAGACTGCTGACAAAAGATAAGATCGCAAAATTTCATATTTCCTTTTGAAAATTAATGTATTTTGGCTAAAAGCGTTACTAACGGTTTGAGAAAAATACATAAACATCAAATTTTTACTAAAACAAGAAAATAAGCGATCTGAATTTTTTTCAGCAGTCTTATATCAATAGTTCCCATGAATTTTCGCATAGATTGGCTCGTTCCAAGAAAAAAACCCCATAAAAATAGTTGTCAAAACGTTCAATCTGTGAGAGTGCAGCTTTAACAATTGGTCTATTATTTTTAATTTAGGTTGACAATTTCTGTAAACAGGCTCATGCCTAACCTGGTATTACTCTGTCTTTTACAACATATACATTAAACAGATGCAGTGACTCTGTCTTCCTGTCCATGGTCCTGTAGGAGGGGAGAATATCCTTGTCCCAGTTGTCGCCAACTAGCTGGTACTTCTGGTCCCCACCATTTTCCAAATTCTGTTTCATGGACAGCACATCTTCATCCAACTTCCCTCTCCATGACTGCAGCTTTCTTTGCACAGTCTCCGGTCTCACGCAGAGCCCCAGTGTTGATATCCGTTCTATTGTCTATAATATTGTACAAAATGTTATTACTGTAAACATACAGAATGGTTATCGCTTTTAATGTAAAGATGTCTGGTGGATTAAAGAGATTTATCAGTGTAATAAAATTAAATTAACCTTCCTAAAACATTTCCAAATCACTTGCGTTGTATTATTTTGGAGCATGAATAAAATATTTTAACACATTGAACTGATGAGGTATTACCTGCTTATTGCATCCACCATTCATAAGCACGAAGCCGATCATGTAATGAGCTGCGGACATTTCTTGCTTTCTGCCACGCAGTCCCATGATTGCAGTCATCATCAGCTGGATGAATGGCTTGGATGAGCCTGACCTTGATATTGGACTATCACTTATAATTGACTCCAAAACAACAAGAAGACATGGACAGTTGCTTTCTAGCTCACGGCACACATTATCCCAGGAAAACGATAGCAAGGAATCATAATCTGTGTTCTGCAGCAGTGAAGATGCCCCCCTCTTACATATATTCCGGCATTCAGTACGAATAATGTCTGCTGCATGTCTAACAACGAGCATTGGTTTTTCCTCCGTTATGATGCTCTGAATGTTTTTTTCACAGCTATTCCCATGACATATTGCCTTTACCATCCGCTTATGCGGCTCAGGCCAAATAATGGCTGCCTTTCGACCGCTGGGATAGTGGACAGTGACCTGAAAAATCCAAACAAATTCCTTTCAATTTCGTGCAAACTTGCACAACAGTTTAAAACCAAGAGCACATAAGAAGAAACAACAATAAAACCTTTATGATTGACCTTGCTATACATGAGACTTCTTCCTCTGGCAACAGGTGTACCAAGTTTCATTTACATATATTGACACCAAGACTACAACATTCCTGTTCAATCAAACACACGAGCTTGAAAACAATTTTATACTGTACGTATTTGGTGTTCTGAATACATGACTTAAGAATGAGTCTTAAGGACAATACCCCTTCTTATGCACTTAATTTGATTAATTTTACATGTATGTTATTCAAATATTAATCCATCAATATAATGATTAGCAAATTTCAATACACATTTTGACAATTTCGGTTTGAATTATTTGTTCCACTTTAAATACAAAAATAACTGCTGTATATAAATTGAATTGGGACATTAACATCGAATACAAACAAAAGTCTCTGGTAAATTCAAAGTATAAACTGTTGGGCATCATCAAACAAAAAACATGAAATAATTACTTCCACATCTCCTGTAATATTCTTTTTTTCATCAGAGATTATTGTTTTTGCGCCTTTCTCTGAATTAAGGAATCGAGTTAAGTCAAATATATGACGTCAGACCTACATGTCTACATAAATAAATTGAATAAATTTAGAAAAGCTTGGTTATTTACTATGTGAAGTATATAATATAGGTCAGTTAACATTGTGCTATTTGATATAGATGTTAAATAGGTAATGTCAGCATTCTACATTTACCGGCAGAAAATTCAGTTATTCAAATTTCTTTTTTATTGTAACAATCATAACGCATGTATATAACAATCATAACTTACCTGTATGTGAATAACAGTCTAGAAGTTCCTCTTACAGTTTACTACACAGACAAGGAATCCCTAAGATGGTCTTTACTAGGCTTTCCAAAGTCCCACATGACAAAGAATTGTTCAGGGCCTATTCATTAATACAATATAGCATTAATATTGCATGGTATAAATGTCAATGAAAAGGTAAACATCAGTATTTTACATTATAAATGTATGTATCATTTCAGTTATGTGTTAGGTAATAGGTATACAACTAATTCTTTTTTTTGTATCATATTATCAAGCTTACTGTTCAAGAAGTTACGTGTGTAATGTGATGTATTGTTGTAATTTATTAACAAGCCTATAATTGCATGATAATAAATACGGCGGGATTTAGGTACGAGCAAAAGATATGGAACAAAACTAAGTTATACATAAAGCAAGGATGTTTAACGAAGTATTGTAATACTTTCATCTATTAATATAGTGAACCTAAATGGAGACAGACATACAGACATACCTGTTTATCTGTTTTATTAAGGAAATCCTGTTGCGGTGCCACTTTTGTCCTTGTTGATACACGTTATTTGTCTACTTCACATCCACTTTAAAATATAAAAATAGTCATGTACATGTGTATCACTTAAACCAACTTGGACCTGCACACTGTTTACAGATAGGTTTAGCCTTTGTAATATGGCAATAATGCGAAATGGAGCCGACACAAGAAATACAAATACCCCCACGTGCATCATGGACATATGAAAGATAAACTAATTAATGGAAATGGGCCATAACTCTGTCAAAAAATGGTGGATTGTAATCTAATTTGTAACTGTAATTTACATTTTGAAATGGTGTACCCAAAATGATTTAAATCCACTATTACAACTTCGTTCAGTGTAATGGTAGGGTAAAGGAACCTTTATTTATAATTCATTGTTTTATTTAAACGATTACCATTTAAGTACACCTTAAAGTATAACTTGAAACTTAAATATTTTCATACACCAATACTGGTACAGCGTCAGTTTGGGTGGAAGTTGATTGTCTTTGTGCATAGCGTTGATGACAAGTCTCAGTCACAGATCCAGTGTCCTGTGTCAGGTCCTCCGACTGGCTAGTTATAAGCAGCCGCCTATATGCATTTCTACATGACGTTCCTTAAACAAACATTGTTAACATTACTTTACACATGATTATACTGAATGTATATTATAATTTTCGATTCAACATTGCCACTTAAAGTATCAAAATTTGCAATGAAATTTAAACATAACAAGTAAGAACAAGAATTAATTTTTTGCTATTCAAAAATAAGCATTACAAACACAGCACATAAACAATGATTTGTTTCGATTAACTTCAGTGTAGGACGAGGATGTTGACTGTCATATTAAAAAGAAGTTGTTTGTTTCACTGACATTCAGCCAAGATTTAAGACCTGTGTTATGGTGAAGTGCATGCTATCTACACTTGCTTAAATCCATGAGGCCTGGTCATGTTTCCTGTTAGTAAACAAAGTGCTCACCAAATATGCACAATTTTGAATGATGTTATTAAACATTTATCAACAAAAAAAATCCAGAAAAAAAACAAATCATTATTATGCACTCTGTTCTATTAACTATTTTCAGTCCTAAATACATGAAAAGGTGGTTCAGTATATCTTAATTTCTTTCTTCCTAATACCACCAAGTTCTGCAAAATATGCACATAATAATAAAACTTTGATCAATAAGTTAAATAATGAAACACTTCAAGTTTTTCAGTTCAAAAGGATTTCAAAGCAAATTTTAAATGACTGTTCACTTTTCAAAATTCATAAAAGTGCTAACAGTTCATATAGGCTTATGTCAGGCAATATTTAAAAAATAATTGAATGTAATTCAACAGCTCAGTGCTAGCTAGATAATATACTGGTGTGTTTTCCAGGCAACTTAATTTATCCAAATTAAATAAAAACACAGTAAACAGTATACAGATAAAGAATAACCAGTTCTGTCTTTGTCCGGGTATGTAGTATTCATTAATGCTGCACAAGCATTCCAGAACTGAAGAGAAAGGGGTTTGTCGATGCCATGCTTTGAAACAAAGTTATGAAGGGACACTTTCTCTTCCATTGACCAGGACTGGTATGTGGAGGATGGCTGAATTACCTGAATTGGCATTAAAATATACTTTCAGGGAATAAGTAGGCAGAGAACAAAAAGAGCAGTGTATGAAAAAACTATCCTTTAAAGTATGCACAAGAAGAAACTATTAATGCTGTTGTTAAAAAAAGGCATTTGCACTATTAACTATAATGACATCACTATGAAAAGGAATTGTGAAATACTTTCTACTATACCAATGTGCCATGCTTCGAAGGTTTCACTGGAGTTTTCCCTGTTGACGAGGAAAGCTCACGTTTGCGCTTTGAGTTCTGCATTTGTAAGAAAAACATTAATATAACAACCGTTCATAAAAGCCTATTTTGGTTTACCTACAAAATTAACAATACAGATGACAACAAGGTATGGCAATACCTCAAATTGTCATTAATAATCAATCAAGTGAAGAAGTGTTACCCAGTCATTGAAATTATACTTTTGAATGGACAAGCCCAAATTTTATACTATTGCTTGACATCAATTTTTTTAACAAGCCCTGATATATAAAATTCAGAATTTGGCAAGCCCAAAGACATTTTACTAGTACAGGGCTTGCGGGCTTGTGTTAATTTCGACCACTGGTTACCTGGCATGGTTTGTTCAGTTGGAGCATTATGGGCTTGTCGATGCCTCCCACCACATACTCCACAATGTTCGACTCCAGTGATCTCCCCCCCTACATCTGCAGAATGAAATTAATATCATAACAAATTCAGAGCATATTTGTGTGATTGCAGGATTTAAACTTTTAATGATTTTTTTTTAATAATACATTTGATGAACATACATGGGTCAACTGCATATTAAACCCTAAAAAGGTTAAGAAATGAATCTAAAATCTTCTTAAAGTGAAATCATGTGGTTGGAAACAAATATTATCCTTAAACTGTACATTTGAAAAGAAGCGGCTATTCTTTGTTTGTTACAACAATACATTGAGTATGAAAGAACTTTTTTTAAGAATAATATTTCAATAACTTACAATGTTTTTGGTATATCCAAAGTCGTTATAAACAACGGCTTACTGAATTAAAAGGACGTTACACAAATATATACCCTAAAAACAAGTAACCACCAGACTGTATAATTCAAATCATCTGTTCATACACATAAACATGTGTTTGTTACCGTTACTCCAGGCTTTCTCATTGCAAGGCTCGTTCCTAAAGTTGGTCTGGAACATGGCCTGCTGGTATCCAACCAGTTTCCTGTCTCCGCAAGGGCCTGGTTCACACATCTAACATAATTTAAGATATTGTAATTATTTTCCTTACTTCAGTGTTTGAATTTCCTTCATCAAACTATTCATTCCAATAATTATTTCAAAGCAAGTCTTTTGGATATATACTGCTACTCAAAAACATAACTTTTGCACATAAAAAGGATTAAATCGTGTAATATTGTATGTTCAAAATTTAAAATTAAAGTGACAGTCAACTGCCTGGTCAATGAGCAATTTCACAAGTTTTTCATGGACATCAGAATAACCTAATGCGTTATTATTATGGTCTTGAACTATTCATAAATAATATTATCTCACGCTTGTCCATCCGCATCGTGTATTATACGTCTTTAGTCGGTAGAACTAAAAAATGGTGTTGTTTTGCTGTCAAAAACGTTCCATTTATTAGACGCCATTTTTTTTCGGTAGTGTTAATTACGGGAATACTTCTGTTATCATTTACACATAGGTAAACCAGTTAAAAGAAAAAAAAAAACAGGATGGAAAGGAATATTATTTACTTAATCCAGTAGCTTTAATGATTATACACCAGCATAAGCTGAACAAAACTGCAAGTGACACCACTAATGGATGCCGGTGTTTACATCGTATATACACAGTTAATGCAGCATCTCAACCTGGTGTCCTTTTAATGTCATTTGGTACACAGAGAGAAAGGTAGTTTTGAAAGGGCCTCTGAAAGTTTCGTCAAAACGATACAATTCTGAGCATACAAATTTCCTATTTTTTGTAAATTTCCCATATACTCACAGCCTAATTCTACCATTACGTCTTCAGCTTCGTGTCTGCATTCGACGTAACGAGCAATTTCATTGGCCAGTGGAAAGGTCAATCCGAGGTGACCCCTTACGCGAAGTCCTCAGATCCACATAGCGTAACGTCATGAAGCGTGTATTGGGGATCTGATTTTAATGAGATTGGGTTAACTGAGACGTGTATTTTTGCATCCTAAATTCTAATCCAGTAAGCGATTATTACAACGAGTTACTAAACATATCCAATTCATAATGATTAAAAGCGTTGATTGCTTAAACAGGTGTACAAAGGGCCCAATTAAATCTAATGACCAATTATTGGCTAGGTCTATTTCAGTTCGTAGATAATAGTCGTAAACCTCAAAGTAAATTCATTGATTTGATAATGGCTTCCGAAGACAAATTTACGACATTGTCAGGATGTTCAGATAATGCGAAAACTGTAATATTATTTATCGAAAAAAGTCCTGTTGCCTGATCCTCTCCATATATATCGTATAGAGAGAAGAAACACACTTGGACCATTTTGCAGAATTTTCCGACTTTGATCGGAAACTATATTAGGCGTCATATAAGCAAAGCGAATTCCAGTCGTATTGTTTTGCATGAAATTTCAGGCAACAAGAAGAATGAAGGTGCCACGGTTAAAGGAGCTGTATATTAGAACAATTTCTTCCTAACAGTGTACCATTATGCTACCGGAAGGGTACATCAGCCATTGCGTCTCACTCTTAAATGAGCTGACATAATCATAACATACCAATGATTATTTATCGCTATAGCGGGAAGTCGTTTCACTTCACCATAATAGAAATATTTTTTCCACACAGAAAACGTGTTTCTACAAAAGTAGTGATATGCATTAAACATTTTGAATTTAAATAAATCAATTTAAACTTTTTTGTAAATTAAATTAAGGATTGAATGTTTTAGAAATGCGAAATTTTGGCCTATGTAAGGATTTTGGCATAGCAGGATATGTGCATTACACATGCTACATTTCACAAAGGCTTTGAAGTAACGCATTTGTTACTTTTCAAAGGGGCACAACATTGGTCAGTGCCAATTTTTTGTTGAATTATTGTGCAACAAAAACATATGATTTTGGTACAGATAACCATTATTGTACTTGTGAAAAACTACACAAACAAGCTAAGTAGCAAAAAGTTTATACATAAATCCGGTTTAATGGCACTGGGTAAACGCCAAAAACATAGAACACAAAAACGAAAAATCGCAAACAAATGTGCCGTTTGAAAGTGTCGTCGTAGACTGTTAATTTGCCGACAGAATGGCACAGTCATGTGACAGCAATCTGTGTTTATCTCTCGTTATAATCTATCCGAGCGCAGTGGGTTTTGGAAATCTTCGGTATGGATATAATTTCCGAAATTTACCCGATTATCGATACTTATTTCAAATATACTTTATCCGTTCATAGTCTATGCAAACGTACCCAAAACTTACAGGTTGAACATTGTTTTTAAATATGTTATTCAAACTTATGCTTGACCCTTAAAAAGAAACAATCGAGGTATATATGAATTTCAAATAATTTAATGAAGAGTCAAATCAGGTTACAGTACAAAATATAAGGTCAGCATAAAATACTTGAAATAAGTTCTGGGTAAGGCTATGTTATAGGGTATATGACAAGTAACAGCTTAATTTGAATGATTTTTGTTTAACTTGTTGACCCGAAATTGCTATTCTTACACTGGTTCATTTCGTTGACATAAAATTGTTATCAAAAATAAATAAGCAATAACTGCTGTTGTTTACTTATCTTTAATCGTCCAAATGATGAACACAAAGGTAACTGTAATATTGAACCACAAACAGCCGAACCAAGAAAAGAATCTGGTAATTCAATTAAAATATATCATTCTTAATTTAAATCAGGATAATGGGAAAGTTCCAGTGATTAGGATACATACTGCTTTAAAGACTGTCTATCTATAGGTCATATAATAATGCTGATCGATACAGTTTTTGTATTTAATCGATTAAACTTACTTCATCACGATCAATCGCCTTCACATAAGTTGTCGTTGGGCGGTACGGGTGTCAAACATTGGTTTCTGTTCAATAACTTTAGTTAGCATTGACAGATATTGATGACACTTGGTGTGTAGTTAGCTTATGGGAAAAGCTAGCTTGGGATTGCTTTTAAGGGGGGTGGGGCTAAGGTCAAGGTCACTGTTACTAAAAATAGAAAAATGGTTTCTGCCCAATAACTTTAGTTAGCATTGATAGATAATGACGAAACTTGGTGTGTAAATTGCTTATGTGAAGAGCTAGCTTTAGATTGCTTTTGTGTGGGGAGGGGCTAAGGTCAAGGTCACTATTACTTAAAATAGAAAAATGGTCAAGGTCACTGTTACTTAAAATAGAAAAATGGTTTCTGCCCAATAACTTTAGTTAGGATTGATAGATAGTAACGAAAGTTGGTGTGTAGGTAGCATATGTAAAGAGCTAGCTTGGGATTGCTATTGAGGGGGGAGGGGCTAAGGTCAAAGTCACTGTTACTTAAAATAGAAAAATGGTTTCTGCCCAATAACTTTAGTTAGCATGGACCGATATTGATGAAACTTGGTGTGTAAGTTGCTTATGTGAAGAGCTAGTTTGGGATTGCTTTTGAGTGGGGAGGGGCTAAGGTCAAGGTCACTATTACTTAAAATAGAAAAATGGTCAAGGTCACTGTTACTTAAAATAAAAAAATGTTTCTGCCCAATAACTTTAGTTAGCATTGACCGATATTGATGAAACTTGGTGTGTAGGTAGCTTTTGTACAGAGCTAGCTTTGGATTGCTTTTGAGGGGGGAAGGGCTAAGATCAAGGTCCCCTGTTACCAAAAATAGAAAAATGGTTTCTGCCCAATAACATAAGTTAGCATTGATAGATATTAATGAATCTTAGTGTGTAGGTAGCTTATGTGAAGAGCTAGTTTGAAATTGCTTTTGAGTGGTGAGGGGCTAAGGTCAAGGTCACTATTAGGCCTAAAAAAAGTGTTTGGTTAGGTTCAACCTTTTCAAAAATAGGTAGGGTAGGCATGCTTTTTTTTACTTATTCATTTTATTTTTTTCAAATTGACTATAAAAACGGTAGGGTCGGCGCCTATTCCGTAGGTAGGGTCGGGTAACCCGAACCAAATGTATTTTTTAAGGCCTTGCTAAAAATAGAAAAATGGTTTCCACCCAATAACTTTAGTTAGGATTGACAGATATCGATGAAACTTGGTGTGTAAGTAGCATGTGAAGAGCTAGCTTGGGATTGCTTTTGAGTGGGGAGGGGCTACGGTCAATGTCACTGTTACTTGAAATAGAAAAATGTTTTTTGCCAAATAACTTTTGATAGCATTGATTGATAGTGATTAAACTTGGTGTGTATGTAGCTTATGTAAAGAGCTAGCTTGGGGTTGCTTTTGAGAGGGGTGGGGTCATGGTCACTGTTACTAAAAATAGAAAAATGGTTTCTGCCCAATAACTTTAGTTAGGATTGATAGATATTGACGAAATTTTGTGTGTAGGTACTAGTAGCTTATGTGAAGAGCAAGCTTGGAATTTCTTTTGAGGGGGGTGGGGTCATGGTCACTGTTACTAAAAATAGAAAAATGTTTTTTGCCCAATAACTTTAGTTAGCAGTGATATATATTGATGAAACTTAGAGCGAAGGTAGCTTATGTGAAGAGCTAGCTTGGTAGGTGGGGTCAAGGGCACTGTTCCTAAAAATAGAAAAATGTTTTTCTGCCCAACAACTTAGTTAGAATTGATTGATAGTGATGAATCTTAGTGTATATATAGCTTATATGAAGCTGCAGATTAAACTTGCTCATACAACAAATTAATTTGCTATAATTTCTGATTGCCCATAACAAAAACCTGGTTTCGTCGCATTGCGGCGCTTCTAGTTTCTGTTTACTGCTATGAAAAATATATACCTCTGAAGAGCATGCTTGATGCACTATGCAACGTTAATTGAATACTTAAATATTGCTTTACATGTTTCATTATTCAGTTGATAAAGGCGAACGCTCTTTATTCTTGCCGGATACTTTCATCATGTTCGTCATGCCAGTAGCGAGTGAGTCTCTTTTTTTTATTGTTTTACGACTAAACTTAATCATGGTTAGATCCACATCCTTGTTATTGATTTCCGTAAAGGACAACGTTGCAGATTTCATTAAAAGGGCATTAATTCTATTCTGAATTGAAATACAGTTTTATTCGTCAAATGTAACCGGTGAAGCCGGTGGTACTGACGATTTTGCGCGTAACAAAAACAATGAACTTAACATACTTGCGAAATAATGAGCAGTATGCCTTTTTACCAAGATACCTTGGACGCTGCTTTGACACAAACCAGCTTAATTTGTTTAATACCTGAACATACTTTATAAAATTTCATGTCTTAATTGGTAATCCTATCTGTAAGTGTATGTTGATTAAATGTGTTGTATGTCTGTGGTGTCTATTTGTGTATTACACGTTTGTGTTTCTTTCTGCTTTGTAAGCGTTTTTTTTAATCTCCAACTACTGGGCTGGTCCCTGTAGTCTGTATTGTATTAATGAAGTAAATCATTTAGGATAAGCTATAAATAATCTGGTTGAAACAAAATAAAAACGTGTCTTCAACATCTAGAGAAATTCCTGATATTAAGTGTTGAACTGAAAATTATAAAATAATAATTTTAAGAATATAGGGCAAATGAACAGATGATTAAGTTATAAGTAACACGCTGTCGCTTTTCAAATTAAACAAAAATATATTTGTTTGAAAAAACACACAAAAAACTGTATTGTTCAATAGAATATTTGACAATTTTATCATAGCTGATATGCATTACTCTTAACTTCGTTGTAAGAAGATATTTTTCTGCTGCGGATTTAAATCTTTTTTACCCTTTATTTTGTATGGTGGTTTTTGTATGATATTATTGATATGAATTGTTATTTTCAGGGGATACATAAAAATGTAAAGGTGGCCTAAAATATGAACCGTTAGAAAGTGTTACTTGAGGTGTTAATATCAGTTTCCAAGACTCGTCTTTCATATAAAACAAAGCAAATTATACTGTGGATTGTTTATACAGCACGAGTGCCGATAATGTCGCTTGTTTTATATCTATCCAAGTATTGATGTAACCGTTTCGCATCATATTTCTAACAAATCATGAAAAAAGCCTAGCAATTATTTTGCAATTTACTTTTTAAGATATTAAGAATATGTTTTTTGCATTCAAAAACAGAACAAAAACATTGCTCAAACATTTTATATTAAAATATACGTATATATCAGTCTCAAGATTTTACTTGGAAGTATTACGATAAGTTCTGTTTACTGAATTGTCTTAAATGTTTCAATCGCATGAAAGGAAATATATCTGTGGATGAAAACTTAAGCACAACCTTACAGTAATGAAGCATTTAAGTATATATTTAGAATATTGTTATATGCTTTACATAATGATTTTTGTTTGATACTCTCATTTTGTCTATGTTCGTTATGCTAGACGCCAGTGCATATCTGTTTTTAGTGTTTTACAAGTAAACTAAACCATACTTTGTTTCAATTACTTACAATAATCTCATTTATCCACGTCCTGGACTGGCAACAAGACAGCCAGATTTTCATTTATTTAAAAAAAACGCTTATGCAGGTGGTTTAGTGTGTGGATACACAATGTCAATTAAATATGTTTTATTATGTGTTCAATCATAAACCGCTTAGGCATTCATCTCTCAACAAATCGGTCTTGTTCTGAAAATAGTTTCTTGTTCAATAGTGTACGTCACCAATGTGCGTATCTTAGATAATTTTTATTAATAGTTATTATTATATCTGATATGGTTCAACTTTAAATTTCAATAATGATATATAATTGCATGTTGATATTTTCCTTATTGCAGATTTATTCCATCGTTATCCGGAATTTTGGCTGATGGTATCCTGAATATGATTGATAGATTTATAAACTAAGTTACATTTCCAGGGAAGACCAAACAAAAGAAGATGTCTTATATACAAATCAATCTGAAATTGCTACTTGGCGTGATTCAATCGGTTTTCCAAACTCACACTCCATAGTTAGTTGACACGCAATTTGTATTGATGAACTAAGTAAAATATGGCACTGACTTCGACTGAATTTTATGTGCAGCACTAAAAATACACATACATTTGTATCTCTTTCCCATTTACGTATTCTGATGTAAGAGTTTCTTTTAAATGATTCATACTGGTCAGAACCATTTTCGAAAGAATAACGTAACGATAAAAGCTCCTTTGTTTGTTTTTTTCGTATCTCAAAAATCATAACTCTGCTTGGGCAGTTTATTTAATTTAGTTATAAGACTATTTGAATAACGGTAAAATATCTTTTTTTTTTTCTTTTTTTTTTCGTCTCTGAAGGGCCATAATTGTAAATCAACATTTCATTAAGAGTAATAAGACTTGATAACAATTGCATATTATCTGTTAAAACATATGTTCTATGTTAAATGTTAAATTGCCCAAACGTTGTACAGTTTTTCTTTGCATACGAACAGAGAAATTAACTCGCCTTGCTACCAACATAATTAATAATATAAACAAACTAAACTGGTAAGTGCTTAGCCCGGAAAAATCTAGTTATGGTTTAGAATTTAGCTCCTTATGATGTCTAACTTAATTTATGTTTATCAAAGTTCAGTGGTCGTGGTCCTGCTACATCCGGTCAGGAAAGTCGTTCGACACTGTGTAAATAATTTAAGTATTGGAAAGTTTATACGTAAACTTGCTTTTTGGCAACATGAGTGAATTGAAACTTAATATTAAATCAACCAGAACTCGCGGGGGCTTTTCAAACTCAAACTGCAATATTCTGACGTAGTTATATCGGACAGGACAACACACCTTCTCGATTCTCCCTACAAAGCAATTGGAAACATACGATAGTTCTTTGCACGAAAAATAAGCAACACGAATGCATTCATTGCATTGTTTCGAATTCACGAGTCTTCATGTTTCGTTATTTTTGTTGCCTCAAATATAAAACCTCACAAACATTGACAAAACAAACTGCGCAATGGACGTCGAAAAAGTGAAACACTCTGCAGCACTTAAAAATATGTGAAGAGGTTAAATATAATAAATAGCTTTAAATAAATAAAATTATACTTTCGAACCTTTTTGCAAATGTTTGATTATTTTAAAACATTCCGATGAAATAGTTCGTTTAATGATACATGAAATTATAAACCGTCAAATACTTTTATGAAGGATAAAATAAACATACACGTGTAAAATGCGGGGTATAAAAACGAGAAGTCATCTTACAGTAACCGGTCTTGCACAATGCACTTTCAAATTCTCCATGATATTAGGATCATTGTAAATAGCTTTACCAAATGTTGGCTGGCAATGTAAAGCAATTGAACCTGTTTTAGTTTACACAGCTGAACATGTGTTTCCATCTGTATCGAAGTTAACGTGTTCCTGCTTGTCTAAAAGAGCACAACCAGAGAGTAACTATATTCTTGTCACGAGGCTCTACAATTGATATTAGCTACTAAATGGAGTTTTGTGGACTGAGTGATAAAGGAGTATGGTTGATTCTTCCATTGGGTGAGTGATAAAGCGGTTTTGTTGATAAACACCATAAGGTGAGTGATGAAGCGGTATTGTTTATGAACACCATTAGGTGAGTGATAAAGCAGTATTGATTATGAACACCTTTAGGTGAGTGATTTAGCGGTATTGTTTATAAACACCATTAGGTGAGTGATTTAGCGGTATTGTTTATGAACACCATTAGGTGAGTGATAAAGCAGTATTGATTATGAACACCTTTAGGTGAGTGATTTAGCGGTATTGTTTATAAACACCATTAGGTGAGCGATAAAGCGGTATTGTTTATAAACACCATTAGGTGAGTGATAAAGCGGCATTGTTTATATACACCATTAGGTGAGTGATAAAGGTGTATTTATTTGGTTATCCCATTAATGAATGAACCCAGACAATTTGGACTAGTATTTGTTTTTCAATACAGTCTTGTTTTCCCCTTAGCATTGACCAAACACTATTGATCTACGACATTCAAACGAAACGGCAGCAATCACTATTTTAATAGCAGGTTTGAAAGTCATTAAAAAAAATACGTTTACGATCTATTTATCTTTAACTCGTCCAGTCTCGTTATAGGCTGACTGAATTCAATAATGAAGATCTGCATAGCATATAAACTGATGTCATTATCAAGAAAAAATCAGATGTCGTATTTGCCTGGTATTGACACCTGAACACGAGGAACAAACATGCTGATTCAGACATGTTTTAGTTTTTTTTATAATTGTCATGACACTTCTTGGCTCCATAATTATACAGTGTAAAAACTTCAAATGGAAAATTACATTGATTGTGTTGCAATGATAATAACTGAAAAAAACTAAAACAATTATGTATGCTTACGTACACGAATGGAAAGGTAGGTAACTTTCATTAAATAAGTGCTTAATCAGGAACATATAACGTATCGGTCGCACAGGACAAAGACGTTATAATGATAATGAATGGCGTTATTTCAAAAAAGAAAACGATTTAGATCACTGGCTTTTTCTGTAGTCAAGAATAGTTTTGGGGGATATTTAATTGGTCCCTATGTCCATGAATTATATAAGTATAGTGAAACGTAATGGAATCACTAGGTCACTTCTATTGTTTTACACAATTGAGGATACATATTATCAACATCTTGCTAGCACACAGTTCATTCAACCTATGTACTTAATCACACACCGCTTTACAATGTGAATTGGTTGCTCAATAGGAACCGCCATGGCCTTGCGGATGTGTCGCAAAGAAGACCCGTGTCTTTACTTTTATGGTCAAGGTCACAGCAGCCTTCGGAACATATTATTGTTTGGCCGTCCGTCAATCATTCTGTCCGGTCTATAACTTCACGTCGTCGAATTGTAATATCATTTGGCAGAAGTGACTTCCACAGCGTGATGATTTATTGTGTACAAGGCCTATTTCCATACCTTCGAAGTCAAGGACACAGAAAATTACTGAACTTTATGTTTTGTTATATAAGTCGAACTGGTTATTTTATAAATTGTCAGATTTTACAATATTCAGCAGAAGTGATCACCATACTATGAGGCCATGTCGCCCTTATAACCGGTGTCCATACCTTCGAGATCAAGGTCACAGTAAATTTTATAATTTAAGATAGTTTGTATCTGGTCATATCTTTGTCAAACAACATCGAATTTTGAAATAATTATTCATAGAATCTGGATGTGGAATGCTTAATTTCCGTGTCTCTACCATCGAGGTCAAGTCACAACGCCTTTCTAAACTGAAAAAAGGTTTGCTATACTTATGATAGGTGCTTTCAATAACAATACAAAAACTTTCCAATTAATCTTATGCATCAACATTATTGACAATTACGTCGCACGTTTACATTCATTGAAACAATTATCTTATTTAGTTGTTCTATCCCGGTAGTATTCCCGTGCGGGGATATTAATCACTCTCTTTTAAAGCTTTATGCTATAAATAGGTAGACTTCACCGGTCTATAAATTTCTGACAAACCTTTTTTGTAACAAGTATTCAAATAATTCAAGAAAATCATTATTGATATTATTTCAATGTAGCTGTAATTGCCAGACACAAAAGCGTACCTGTCAAATTTGGCAGATATATGCCACTACAAAATACCTTTAAAACTGAAGGAATTCATATGATATTTTCAGGTACTTGGGATGTTTTCATGTTTGATAAAGATGATTGATAAAGGTTTGCAAATTGGCATCAGCACGTGCTGTGAATGTTTCGATACAGATGAAATATCGCATTAGACAACATATAAAGTGCAACATATAAAACAATGGAAACCACAGGGACAAGTCTAGTAGTCTGAAGATAAAAAAACATAGTTCATGGGCACAAGTAAGGGCACAGACGATGATGAAGTATAGACAAAAACATATACACCACATACACAAAAACAAGCATCACAAACAGACCACGTACTCATCAAAACAGCTTTTATCGACAAACGATAAGATTACAAGGCTGGAACAGAAATCCGTGTTCACTAGAATCGAGTCTTCTCGGGGCTTGATCTAGTTTGGATGTCGCCATAGCGCACAATTGTCCTCATGTTCATCAATAATCACTACATTTGAGATGTAAGCCATAAAGGCACGCATTAACTTGATAACAATGAAGAATAAGGGTATAATAACGTATAAACTGATAAATTATGTTCATCTACTCAACGACCTGATACAAACATTACCTCTAAACGAATAAATTAAGGTATAAAAAAATCACGTTAAGACAATCATATATCCACACTCAATACATTGAAAAATACGATTTTTTGTCTTCCAGTCCAGTGCATTAAGGCCATATTCCGCTTTGCAGACGTCACCCCCATTACGCGCATCAATAACAAAATGACATTATCAAAGCATGATTCTATTAATGGATTTAAACATGAAACGTATTTAATGGAAGTGATATGTTTAGATCAGAAATGCTGTATAAAACTTCCGGGGATTTTGCAAGTTATGAAATAGTCCATTCTAGAAGAATGCAATCTCCCGGCTACAATCGCAATACATTTGGTCCAATTTATTCTTAGCACAAGCAATGGCATGGAATACATCCCACATATCAAATGACTTATGTCATATTGTTTTGGTTAAAACATAATGAATGTTACAACGATTGTGCAGATTGTTATGATAACTTATTACTCTTGTTGGCACTATAGTACACGAGAGTGTGGTCTTGTAGTGTGGGGTAAACCGGTATACATGAAGAAAACCCACTTGGGCGACTTTGGGACCATTTACCAAACTCACATGCGCCCAGTCCGGAAATCGATCCCGGGTCGTCTTGGTAAGAAGCGAGTGCGCTAACCATCGTGCTAACCCTACAAGCGTCCTCTTTTGATTTTGTTATATTGCAAATTTAAATTTTGTAGGCTCATAAGGCTAATTTGAAAACCAATTTATCGGTAAATATTTTTGATGAGTATGTGGCCAGTTTTTGATGTTTGTATTTGTGGTATGTGTTGTTTGTATGTTTGTGTATCTAGTTCAGTGTCGTTTGGATCCTTGCCTTGTGCCCATTAACAGGAACTTTTTTAATTTACGATTACTTCGCTTGTCACTGTGACTTCCATTGTATTTTGGAATTAGAATTAGAAAAAATGTAATACTTTATTTTAAATAGTATCTTCAAAGGTATGGAATGAAATTTGATTCAGGGATCGTTGCACAAATTCTTCATGCTGAAGGTATATATCATTATTGTGCTATAGGTCAATCCGTTTGGTAATAGTCTGTGTAACTTTTAACCTATTTCACTTATATTATCTCCATAATACCCGGCGCCTACATATGTAAAACACATCAATCGATGACGCACTAGCAATATGCGCAAATGGTTATGCTTATTAATAAACTGATAATTTACTGATCGGAACTCGTTCAGAAACCTACTACACGATATAAATTGATTTACTTTCAGAACATATAATTACAAAAAAGACCTATGTTTACCATGGAGTTGTTTTAGCAGGAAGTTTATTCTGTTATCCCTCATTTTAAGCCAGAGAGCGATTATTACAACGAATCACTAGAAAGATCGCATTCATTGCGATTAAAACCGTTGATTGCAAATACAGGTGAACAAAGTGCCAAATTAAATCTTCTCCATGACCAGTTTTTGGCTAAATTTATTTTATTTTGTAGATAATAGTGGTGAACCTCAATATAGCTTCATATTTGATAGGAATATCTCAGACATTGATGGAATGTTACGATAATGCGAATACTGTCGAAATGCCAAAACTGTAAATATATAAAAAAAAAAATCAAGTAGTCATGTAAATGTAAACTTTACATTGTCTCAATAGCACTGGAACTAGCGATGTTGCACGCATATCTTTCTATCGGATAGAACAATACACTAGGGACAATTTTGCAGCAACCTGTCTTTTATTCTATAACTATTCTGGGCGCTAAATAAGGAAGGCAATGTCCCTGACATCGTTTTCAGTCACACGTTTTGCACGAAATTTAAGGCTAAGTTTTTCCAGAGGTGTATTGTCTTCAAATGTTCATTATCAGCGGATAAAGAGGAACGCTTTTTATTCTTGCCGGATACTTTCCATCTGTTTATGTTCATCGTGCCAGACGCCAGTGCATCTCTATCCTCAGTGCTATAAGACTAGAGTTAACCATACTTCGATGCAATGAATAGCAATAATCTCATTTATCTACATCCTAGTAATCGATTTCTGTAATAGAACACATTACAGTCGTCGTTAAAAGGACGTTAATTTCGTTTGGTTTTGAAACACCTTGACTGACAACATTCGTGACAATATTTATCAAATAAAAGGCTAATAGCGGCACTGTGTAAAACGTTGCGCTTACCAAGAACAATAGAAATTAGATGCTAGTTTCGAAAACAGGGCAGTTTGTCCTTTTTAAAAACGTAACTTGGTTAATGTATTGGCACGAGACAGCTTTATCCGTTTTTGAGCATATTTGTATTCGGTCGTTAAGTGCATAACATTACTTTGTATGTGTATATATGTTCTTTTTTTCCCTATTTCTGCAAAAGTTTCAAGTGGTTGCTTTCTCTGTTGAGGTTTATAGTTTTAATTTTGTAATTATTGACAAGCGTTAACTTATGGCCACACAAACCTGTTAAAGCCAAAAGTAGACTCGTGGTCCGGTTTCTCTGTTCGTTCCAGTGCGTTAATGCCATAACTTCTCGGTAAAGCTATTTTAATGAGTGTGCGTTTACTACGTTTATGTATATAGTACATTGTCGTATACTACCTTTCTTTGTGCATTTTAACAGGGTTTAGTATTGATTGTTTTCCCTGTAGTAAATACTGTATTCATGTAATGTATCACTTACGTCAATTTTGGTTGAAGCATATCGAATGTTTGTCTTCAAAGTAGACAACAATATGACCAGACATCAACTATCTTAAGGAAAAATTAAAACGATTAGCTAATTGAGTATGAGATTACACACTGTCACTTAACAAAACGGTGACAGTAATAATAATAATAATTAAGACTCTAGCACATGAAGCTGCGACCTTGTGGTGCTGGTTCCTTTGACGTGTTACTGTCACTTAACAAAACTGGGACAGTAATGGTAATAATAAAGACTCTAGCGACTTTGTGGTGCTGGTTCCTTTGACGTGTTACGACCTTGATCGTAATAAATTTACAACGCCTCTTAGATAAAATCCCGGCCGGACTATTCGCACAAAAATACGTTGTGCACCACCACCTCCGCGAAGCAACATAACAACCGCTCGGGCGTCCGGGATGTCACAATCACAACACTGGGACCTTTCGCGGTCCGGCAGACTCTCGCCGTTATGTTAAATCGCTTTAATATATTATTTTAAAAGCAACACACATATTTTTTTATGTTTCAGACAGTATGATCCCATTTTATGCTCTCCTAGATTGGAGGAAATAAACGATCCATCTCTATCTATTCCAGATGAATACAATACTGTATGTAATCTTCAAAACCGCAAAGCATGGTATTAAACCTGATTGCCATTGAAATATATCTTATTAGCTTTCAAATAAAAATATTTGTCCATATGACGTATGTTGTCAAATACATTCGTCTATAAATTTGATATTTAGATGTTTTGGTGTGCTTTTTGTTTTGAGACATTGACGAAGTGACGAGTGTAATATAAGCAATTATGTTAGTGTCGCTGAACAGAACAAAACCTGACATTTCAAAAACAACCTTAATATATGCTTAAACCTTTGTGTTTCCTGCTACAGCGATTATGTTTTGTCAATTTGACATATTTGGCGTGTCAGTGTATCGACACAAACATAGTCTAGGAATTGTCAGAGACTTGGCGTCATTGTAGGCAACATGTACATTGCTTAGCCTAAGCCTTCATTCTATGTACAGCAAGGCTTTTATATTGTATGCGTTATTTAAGATAGCCATCTGCTGTTTCAAATACTTTAGCATAGTCGAACGTATAGTGTTTTTATCGAAATTATGAGGAGTAGCCTCTGTTTTACAGAACATTACTTCGTAGTAGGTACAATGAATGGCAAAAACAGTATTCAGAATTAATTTATATAGTGTATCCCTCTTATTCAATCCTTAGTTTATACAGGTAAACTACGGGGACATTATAAGAACAAATAGTAACTTATATGCACTTAGCAAGGATATATGAATTATTAATTGTCGATCACAAACGAGGTCTAGCTTAACAAATGTTTCTAAAAGTATAGTGTCATGGAAAAAATTTAAGTGCAGAAATTTGCGGTTTTATGGCTGCTAGTAACCAATTTCTTTTGTTAAACCTAAACCACTGCTGAAGAGAATATGTGTAAGGTTAATACCAGGATTTCTACAAACAATGCCTTTATACTTTTCCACGTCCCCGTAAGTGACGATTATATTACTTACTGGTATAAAAATGTTATGCATAAACCTGTTTTGTCTTATTGCAACATTAGTGCATCGAAATTAAGTGTTATTAACCATAATTGAAAGGACGGAATATACTTTCACGTGTAAAAAACGGAGAAGTTAAATAGTGCAAAGTGCACCTTCAAATCTTCAATTATACTAAGAGAATATTAATGAGCTTTAAAAATGATGGCTTGTAATGGGAGGAAAAGATTTTTTACTGTATTAACAACCGAACTTGCGATTGGATAGGTATGTTCGACACGTCGTTAATAGCACAACCATAGTGACTTCAGTCCCACACTGACTATAAATACATTGTTAAATGTTGCATTTTAAACTTATTGTAAATAATATATGTTCATTGTCAGATTAACCTAAGCCCGTCAAGTCACGTTTCTGGCTTGCCTACACGCTCTTAGAATTTTCATATTCGCACCGTAAACACCATGAGATAAATTAATTTTGACATCGCAATTATGAAGATCTGCATAGCATTAAAACAGATGTTTTAAGCAGAAAATTTAATACTCATATTTGCATGTCATTAATAGCTGAACGCTGAACAAGAGGAACAAAATAAGGGCTTAGACATATTATTGATATTATGATTATCAAATTAATGCAAAACAATGATGTTGTTTTTTATTATTGTAAGGTTATATTCAAGTATTTCGCTCAACTATGACTATGCAGGTTTGCAATCCGAAATTGACTATTGTATTTTGATGTCAGTTCTAGTTGAGTGAAACGCAATGAAGCTATTTAATTTGTATATTTGTAGTAATACGAAAATACAACAATAAATATAACAGATATTGAGGTTGTTGAACAATGATTATAAAAGAAAAAATAATTTTAAATGTTTTTATTTGCACCACACTTACAATTTAAATAACTTCAATGCACAAACTGTACATGTGGCAATTGGATGGGTGAAGCATAAACTTTGTTTTAACGTATTTATGGGCACGCTAAAAAGGTTTTCAGTACTATTTTTCTGGCCTTCTTCCTAATCCTATCTACAACTTTCTGATATGTCAGATTTGGCTAAGTCAACTTAAAACACAAATGGGTTGGTCACTAATCGGCCGTTTGGTTATAAACTATACAGGTCTCCGCGTGTAATTACGTTAGCATGGTTATAAAGTATAGTCATATCATACATTCAAGGTACTACTGTGTTGACAAATGATGACGTGTACACGTACACGCTCTTCAGCAAGTTCATCAGAGGACTAAACGATGACTTGTTACCGTACTAAAAATAATATGCATTGAAACGTGTTTACACCGAAAATTGAAATATCAGGTTTAGCCCACAATCACCAGTGATTTTATTGTTTTTTTATCGTTTCAAAGAAATGACCAGAATAAAATGTAATATACGCCTGTATCTAATAAATGTTACAAAAATTTATTCTGTGTTTGTGGTCGTGTGTAATACATTTTGTTTTTCGCTTTTCGTTTGATCTGTTTGACATTTACAGAAAGGTTAAAGTTCAATGGCTTTTCTCCTGTTGTTTTTTTATTGTGGATTTTGAAAAAAATAATGAAATATCATTAGCTATTCATTAGCTATTCATTAGCTTTTATACAATGGAAACAAAAAAAACAGACCAGAAGGTTATTTGTTACCCTGTTAAGAGGCACAATGTTTTTCACGTAGAAACATTTTAAACAACATGACAAAGGCAAATGCATTAATTTTAATACATTTATGATTATTGTGGTAACTGTATTGAAACAGTCAGCTAAACAGGGTTTTATCTAGTTTACCATCAGTCAGTTAATCGTTTTGCTCTTCGTTTTAAAGGTTTCTTGTTTAAACACATAAAGCTTAACGTGAACCTTTGCATGTCTGTGTGAGAACGTGATTGAAAGGCTTGCATTCCAAGAGATATCTTATCGCCCTGCCAATTTCCGCTATATAATTATCTAATAACGTAGCACGAACTTGCACATAAATCTGTATTGAGACTCATTATTCGACTGTAATAATCTGTAATATACAACAAACTAGCCAAGAAATAGGTTTTGGAAAATATTTAATTAAAACCTATGTTCACCTTCGCTATCAATGGTTGTAATCATGATCAATTTAATATGTTTATTGATACGAACTAAAATCACTTTATATTCTGATGTTTCAAGATGAATTAATAGATATTTAGCATACACATTAGTTCACTGATGTACTTATCTAGAAGTAGACAGCCCTTGTTTTTGTTTTTGGTCAATGCACTTCTCATCATTTCGTGATGAGTTTACTGCATTTTCAGGAACAAATCATGTTTGATATTTTTTTCAATTACCAAAACAGTGTCACTTAAGTTGCAAGACACAAAGGCACAAACATTTGGAAGATGTATGTAACACATCAAAACACTGTAAGAACCTACAGGTATTCAACTAATGTGTTCAGTTACTTGGGTTGTGTTCAAATTTTATGAACTTGATTGAAGTAGCTCCGCGAATCTGCATCAACGAGTTAATATATATGAGACTCAGACGTAAAAACACGACTTTGATTGTGTTGTAAAAAGCTACATTATAACCGAATGTTGTCAATAAGGCTGTGTCTGGTACGAACAAACTGGTCTACATTCAGAGCACTTTTTGGTAGAAATTATTATTATTTTAATAGATATTCTGAAGCATTTACGAATTTAGATTTTGAAGCCCGATTATTAACCTGCCTTCAATGCATGCATATTTAACCTAGATAAGAGCGTTATAGTACGTGTACATATTTCAAGTATATATTCCGAAAGCAAATGGTTATGCTTATGAATATTCTTTGCCTTAACAACGTCAACATATTTGACTAAATCATCCTTCTATAAAGCCATGCGTTAAGACATTTTTTCTTCAAAGCTCTCTCTTTATTCTTTTTCATTCAAAGCCAGACCTTATTCTAGAATTACACGTACAAACCTGTTGAAATACGTTTCCCATTTGTATTTACTAAATGAAAGGACAACAGCTCGTATGCATAATGACATGGACGGAAATATAATCAATTTACATTTCCTCGTAAATTTCATCCCAGGTCCAATTAGGAATAATTACAGCTTAACGGGTTCATTTAATGTATTTTGTTTCAGTTGTAAGATGCTGTTGTTGATAATAAAGACCATTTAGTTTACAATAAAGTGACATCCTGAGAATGATAGAGACAAATGATTGAAATTCCGAGCAGTTGTATAAAACCTTTAGCACTTCCAAATCATTCTATGTTTCTGTGTGTGCAGTGCCGGCTAGCTGTGAGGCCTTATCAATCATCTCATTACAACATGCGAACAAGCTGATCGTTATATATGCGACGACTTCTCACAGTGTCTGTTGCGTCATTAATCTGACATAAATCCGCAAAATTCAAAACAGTTCATGCTCGCGTCTAGTCTGTTCAATTACAACATGTTTTGTTTCAAAATATTCATACGTTGTGCCGTATGTAATTATATCAAAATTGACATAGTAAAATTAAAAGGGATTTATTGCATATATCTTTGTAACATGTGTATTAATTAAAGATTTGAACACATACTTCAACATACAGGACAATGCAGGTTAATTATCTTTCGGTTAATTGAATAATGGCAATGCCATATGTTTACTATACTATTATTTTAGCAAGACGCTTATTTTCTGTTATCTAAGATCCTTAGTCATTGAGCGATTATTAGAACGAATCACTTAACAGATCGCATGCATTGCGATTAAACCCGTTTATATAACAGGTGAACAAAGGGTCAACGTAAATTTCCTCGAAATTAAAAATTACTGGCTTGTTATCTTTCACACTGGCGATAATAATCGTGGGTCTAAATATAGATTCATTTTTGGGAATGCTTCGCAGTTATATGGCAGTTATTGACGGGATGATAAGATATTTCTCTCGAAACGCAAAAACTGCTATCTTCATTTATTTCTTATATACAGGCCTGAAAATGTAAACATTGATTTAAGTTACGTCTCGCATTCAGCTGTAAATTCAGTTAATCGTCATAATCACGCTGTTTTTATCATGAAGAACGAAATTGATCGATTATGAAGATTATGAAGATTCGGTGCTATATTTGAAGCCTTTGCACTGCATTATAAAAAAAAATCTTTGTGAAAACAGAAACCACCTTTATACGTTCGTGTTAATATTTTTAACATAAATAGACTTACACTTTGACATGAATCAAATAAGGGTTGAATGTTTACGTATTGCGGTTCATTTAAGGAATGAATTGCGTGGGTCGATGTCATTATCAGGGTATGAACGCAATTGGGCTGGTCTAAGTGTGTGGAGTCCGAAGGACTCCACGAGTACTTTGACCAGCACAATTGCGTTCATATCCCCGATAATGACATCAACCCCGCAATTCATTCCTTATATTTACACCAATAGTTCATTATGTTATTCAAGAAACGTTGAAAAAATAATTTATTTTATTTCGGATTACCTTTTAGTAATCCTTTCTTACACATTCTGTTAATAGGACGACCCGACTGTTACCGGAAACATTTTTCAAATGACGTCACAATAACGAGGGAAAAGATCAACCACTTGAAATCACTTTTAAACATAAAATTGAAACACTTTTGGCAACAAAATGTTTAAAATATAATAACTTAGCACTTTCTAAAATGTTGATTTATATTTTACGGGACCTGCTGACACAATATAAACAATAATAAGATCAATAGTTTTCATGTAAATTGTTATGCGATGAATTGCGATCCGAACATATCCGAAGATGTTGCGTTCATCGATTGATGAACGTAATTGCCGAAAGGCAGTTCATTTAAGGAATGGAAGTTGAGGTGTAAATATTGCTGTATGCGCTATTTGGTCAGCGCGCAGTTAATGAAGTCCGGTACTCAATTTATATTTTAATAAGTTCTCAACTAGTAAAAACGGTAAAGAGGTTGTCATGGTACTTTAGAAATAAAAAAAAATATGAAGTTACAAAGTTGTATTAATTTACATGTTGTCGTAGACTGTTAAGGCTGGTCCGAAAAAATGTGACAGTGATCTTAGTTTACCTCATTCTAGACACTACCAATCGCAGTGTGTTTTTGAATTCTTCGGTATGGATATGAATCCCGTTCATCTCAAAATGGAAATAAACGTGATGAGCGATACATATTGCTATAAAAGATATCATACTTAAAAGACCATACGGTTCAAAACTACAACATGTTTTTTAATGTATTATACAAACTAATGCGGTTCCGATGTATAATCGAAAATTATAATTTTCAATTATGTCAAATAATACATGAAGGGGGTTTTAGAAACAAATTATTAAAATTACGTTCGGTTCGATGCAAGTTTGTGTAAACAAATCCTTACAAAGAGAGAACCGGCCATACATCTCAAATTCCAATTCAAGAAGCGTGTATGTCCACTCACCGCGCAGTAAAACTTTTAATGACTAAAAGCTACAGTTATTTTATATGGTTTATGTTTAGCAGCGCTTTGATAGGATTCTTTGAATTGCTCATCAAACCAAATCGGTTCAATTAGCAAAAATGCAACGGGACAAGCTAGCTACCTACTTTTTGCCACTAGCCCATGTATATATGTACAATGTGTTCGTAACATTATTATTATTATTATTTTCGTATTATGATTTTAATCAAAATAAAATGTTTAAACTGGAACAAGTTTTGATAAATGATACAGGTGTTCGGAATGCTACAATTAAACTAACTACAGGGGAACTCGCGTATACATAGGTAAAGCAGCAGCACATCGCCGAAAAAATCTAAGTAGGCTATAATTTATAGTTCATTTTCATCTCATGAATATACATCACGTATGCAACAATATGCATATAGTGAACGAGTGCATTGCCATTCAAATGTGACTTATGGGGGAAATACATATAATAAAATACTAACAATACTTCAACAAAGACAAATTAAATAGCAGGTAATGTTCATATAAAGCCAATATAATAAGGTATTTCAAGATCTGACATTAATCATATTTATTTAGCGTTGTTTCAAACGGTACAATTTACAACCTAATGTCAAGTAATGTGTTCAAAGATAGTATGAATTTAATATCACAAAAAAGCAACTTAACTATTTGTGATATATGTTTCCATTTCGGAAAGAAACGACTGGTCTTGAAACAAAGTAAGGTAAGGTTTCATTATACTAGATCAAATATATCGAATATAACAAAAAAACAACACACACACAAGGGACAATTTTGCTGAAACCTCCGGCTTTGATTCTCTAACTAATTTGGGC
Organism: Mya arenaria; assembly: GCF_026914265.1. NCBI lineage: Eukaryota > Metazoa > Mollusca > Bivalvia > Myida > Myidae > Mya > Mya arenaria. The sequence continues at coordinate 61,588,656 of NC_069122.1, forward strand.
GCTAAGTATGCAATGCAATGTCCCTGTTATCGAAATTAAAGACTAAATCTTTCCAGAAGTGAACGTATTGGTGTAATCTTGGTTTGGCTACAAATAATTGAACTATGACTGGATGAAATAAAACACACGTATGCTGATCCTAACTGAATACTATCATATCACCGAGAAGTGGGAAGGGTGCATCGGCCATTGCGCCTCCCATTCAGTTTTGAATTCGTTTAATCTTCATTAAATGTAGCTTCCATAATCATGAAGTACCTAACAGTTGATTCAGTGCTAAAGCGGGAAGTCTTCACACTGCATATAAATAACGGTACTTTTTCCACACAGAAACCGTGCTTCCACTATTTATTTTTGAAACATTGCGAACTGTTACATGACCCTGAATTAATTTAAGGACTGAATGTATGAGAGCAGTACATGTGTTGTTTCTAAGTTAAATTTACATTTTCGTATTAGTTATGATTGTGATTAATTAATTGCTTAAGTAGAACAGAACAGAACAAAACAAAGTTTATTTCGCATTAAACAGTTCAAATAATAAAGACAATGATATAAGTCAAAGATGACCCTTGATCATTGATAAATTGAATATTCTGCATATATACATGGCGATCAGTTATAAAAATGAACGAAAGCCTGAAAAAGGAAAGAAAAAGAAATAAATAATATTAAATACATACTGTTTAAGCTCTATTCCTATAAGTTTTCTTGTGTAGATATCTCTACCTGATGGTGTCAGTGCTAATGTCATCAACAAACAATAACAAATTATAATTAACGAAGTACATTTAAATATGAAATTCTTTGAAACTATACATTATGAAAAAAGTGCAATTTACAATATGACAGATAAGGAACAACACTTAGTGTAACAGTTAAGCATTTCGATTTCTCAATTCAAAAGCCTTGTACACAAAGATGGATACATTACGTAGCATATGTTTATTTTCTGACTGTAAAAGTTCGATTGCTTTTAAGATGGAGGGTCGTTGACGATAATATCTAGGTATGCAATTATTTCTTATCTCAACATACATCTGGCATTCAAAAATAAAATAAACTCTTCTTCAAGTACATTGCATATAGGGCACAGCCTTTCATTTAAAGAAGTTCTATTCCATCTACCCACATTAACATTCAATCTATGTGCGCTCATTCTTAATTTACTAAGTGCAATTCTATATTTTGAAATATTAACGCAGTTCAAATAGGGTTGGAAATTAAAATTGACGAAAGTACTGTAAAATCTTGCTCTTGAGGAGTCATGGATCCTACTTTCAAGGTTTTGAATAAAAATATCTCTGACACGTTGTATTAAAAGAGACATAAATAGAGGGATATCATTGACACCCTGGTTGAGCCAAACATGATAAAAACCTAAATCTGTAAGAATCTTTCTGATACTCATTGCCCAATTTGTAGATCTTGGACGTGTTTCTATATCTTGCAACACTTTTTTATAAACCATGTTAAGATATTTGTGTGCTTGCGAAATTATTACTTTAAACCAAAACCGCACCATATTAATTATACTATATGAATTAATATCAAGTCTACCAGTCTCGGCGTAAACAAAGTCGTTTTGGGTTGTTGTTTTCACACATAGCACAGATTTGACGTAAAGAGTATGGATGCGTTCAATGGCAATCCTTCCGGAGGTACCCCAGATTTCAGACCCATACGAGAGTATAGGTTTTAATTAGTTTATTCAAGAGCTCTACATTATGACCGGGTGTAATATTTGTAAATTTATTTAAATATTTTTTTTAAAACGGAAAATTGCTTTTCTTGCTTGTCCAGCGAGTGTTGTTGTTGCTTGCAGAAAAGAACCACCTGTCGTAAATACTACGCCAAGATACGTGAAGTGGCTGACTATATCTAAGATATTAGCATCATAATGGACACGTAAATTAGCAGGAATTCTTCCACCTTTTCCGAAGATTAAAACTTTTGTTTTGTCAATGTTGACCTTTAGTTTCCACCTGTTACAATACTCACTGAGTATATTTAAATTTGATTGTAACTCTTCACGTGACTCCGCAAATAGGACTATGTCGCCAGCGTACATTAGCAAGAATTTTTTTAACATGTCTGTACCAATGCCTTTAGGTTCTTGTAAAAATAAAACCTCTTCTAAATCATTGATATACATTGAAAATAGAAATGGCGAGAGGCATTCACCTTGCCGTACGCCTAAACAGATCTCAAAAATATTACCAAGCTCACAGTTGAATCGAACTCTTGTTTTTACATGACCATACATTGATTTTATAACGTTAAACAGTCTGCCTCTGATTCCGAGTCTATGTATTTTAAACCAAAGATTCTCTCTAACAATATAATCAAAGGCTTTGGAAAAGTCAACAAATACACAATATACCTTTTTGTTTTGGCTTATAATATGATTAATCAACCCATGCAATGCAAAAATATTATTAATGGTTCCCATTTTTGCCCTAAACCCAGCCTGTGATTCAATGTATACATGATAAAATTCTGCCCATTGTGATAGCCTCTCATTAATCAAACTAGTGAACAGTTTTCCCAAAACGTTTAACAATGTAATTCCCCTGAAATTACTAACCTCGTCAACGCTCCCCTTTTATGAATTGAAACAATATACCCCTCTGTCCATTTTTCAGGAAAATAACCCAACTGTAATATTTTATTGAATATTTTTAATAAATACGGTGATAAAACTTTCTTTCCATAAATAAAAAAAAATATTCAAAAATGAATCAGGCCCTGCACGTTTTGCTAAGTTTAGCTTGAAGATGCCTTTATTAAGATCTTGTAAAGTAAATGGTCCATCTAGTTCAGAAAACATTGAGTTTAACTCATTATCTACCAAGCTATTATAATATAACACATCTTCGTCTTCTGGGTTGTTTATTGCCTTAAAGTACACAGTAAACGAGTCAATGGATATATCTTTGGTAGAGTTTGTAGTAGCGCACTCTTTGAGTAATTTCCACTCGCGATTTTGTATTTTCGGCAAGGGTTGTAACTGAAGACATTGATTGCTGCGATCGCTCAATACTGTTAATTTTGGAAAAAAGCACATTCAATTTGTCGTCCATACCTAATGTTTCAAAGCCTCCAAGTTCCACACTACCAGTATTACGCCTAGCTCGCTTCTTGTTCGGGCCCACTAAAGTCCATTCTGACACTTGACTACCTGAGCCACCTGTAATGTCCGCCATTTTGTCACCTGAACACTGGTCCTCGCCAAACAAGTCCTCATTTTCCATCTGTTAGGAACGGTTTAGTAGCTGTCATATAGACTCATCGTCACTAGTTGCCATTGTTATTCCAGAAATATTTCACTTCTATAATAATATGCTTAGAAATATCCAGAAAAAAATGAAAAAATCCAATTCACCATTAAACCGACCTACACTGACCGCCATTAATCCGCCTTGTATTGCCTTCAAGTGTGTATTATCAGTTAATAATAGGGTACGCTTTTTATTCTTGTCTGATACTTTCCATCTGTTTATGTTCATCGTGCCAGACGCCAGTGCGTCTCCATCTTTAGTGCTTTAAGACTAGAGTTAAACATACTTCGATCAAATGAATATCAATAATCCCATTTATCCACATCCTAGTTATCGATTTCTGTAATAGAACACATTACAGTTGTTATTTAAAGGACGTAAATTTCAGTTTGTATTGAAATACATTGACTGTCAACATTCGTAACAATATTTGTCAAATAAAAAACTGATAGCGGTATAGCGATATAATACGTCGCAATTTACAAGAACATTAAACATTACATGCTAGTTTCGACAATAGGAGCAGTTTGTCTTTTTTTTCAAAAACGTACCTCGGTGACTGTATTGGCACGAAACAGCTTAATCCGTTTTTGATCATGTTTGTTTCCGGTTGTTTAGTGCTTATATGTGAATATGTTTTTTATACTTTATTATTCAATATCCCGGAACAACGGGTTTTCGACCGCCTAAGGATTATTTACATTTGTATCATAAATAAGTGATAATAAAAAATAAATGTTTGTGTGTACCATTTAAAGCAATCATTCATCTTTCAAAAAACAAAAAAATAAAATCTGTTTCAATCGTCTGTTGTTTACATTTTGAATCCAAAATGGCGGCTGTCACATGTTGTATTTGACCTAGATACAACATGCTTTCGACCATGACCTTTAACTATACTTCGCAACAAAAGTTTGTGCACAATATTTTTTATTTTAATTTGTATAACTTGTTTAAACTGTTAAATGTATTTTATTTTAAAAAAAAGTTCTTAGATATTTACATATTTGCCATACAGTCACTTTTTAGTGACTTATCACCACAAGAGTGGCAAAGGAATGCATCATCCTTTCTAATGGCTTTCACATGGGTACAAAATAATAAATTCACCCATCATGAACCCTGTTATCACTGGTCCAACTCTGAATGAGCCTCATATGACCTGCCTAGGCTGCAATATGTTTAATTTTATGGTAACTGAGCTCCCAAATGCAATTCAATATAGTTACATGTAGATGAATTTCATTAATTTTAGAATAAGCAACATACCATATTTTGATGCGCTTTTAATGTTGTGCACTATACTAAGAAAACAATAGGGCATAGGTTTTAGGCTTTGGTAGATATGTAAGATCTGGCAAACAAAAACAACACGATTTTAAAGAAGTATTTTACATGTGAAATCATTTTAAACAAGGGTCAAATTTGGCATTAATTAAAAATGACAAATTGGTGTTGTTTCAAGTATAACTTAAGTTTTTTTAACACCACCATTCCCATTCTTTTTCAAATGAAGTTTTCTGACAGTTATACTGGTATGGTTAACAATTGGAGCTTATTTTTACCGGAAGTGACGCAAAATAGAAGTGATTTACCCATTTTCAGGAGGCGGTCGAAAATAGGTTGTGGTCGAAAATAGGTTGTTCCGGGATATTTTTAAGTTGATGCTCTGTTGATGTAAATAGTTTTAAATTTGTAGTTATTAATAAGCGTTAGCTTATGGCCATAAAAACTAGTTTAAGCCCAGTTCAAGTTTCACTATTCGCTCTAATGCGCTAATGCCATACTTTATGTGGGTGTTTGATACGTTTATGTATTATGTATCTATTGTCGTTTATTATCTTTGTGCCTTTTAACAGGGTTTAGTTTGAATTGTTTTCGACTACTGGGCTTGTCTTTGTAGTGAATATTGTATTCATGTAATATATCACTTCACGCCAAATTTGATTGAAGCATAACAAAAGTGTGTCGTCAAAGTTGAGAGGCAAAACTGAAACGATTAGATAATTGAGTATGTGATTACACACTGTCACTACAGAAAACTGAGACAGTAATACACTGTCACTAAAAAAACGGAGACAATAAAACAGCGACTTTGTGGTGCTGGTTCCATTGACGTGTTATGAGCTTGACCCTTATCAATTTACAACGCCTCTCAGACAGAATCCCGACCAGACTATTCGCACGAAGGTACTTTGTGCACCAGCACCTCCGCGGGCAACAAAACAACTTTTTAAGACATTAAAGACCTGTTGTTTTAGTATATTATATTCATAGATTGGTACAATTAACAATATAATCCCGTTCTGTGATCTCTTAGCTTGGAGGAAATAAAAGATCCATCTTTTTATATTCCAGACGAATACAATACTGTATGTAATCTTCTAAACCACAAAGCATGATATTGACACTGATTGCCATTTGAAATATATCTTTTCAGCTTTCAAATAAAAGATCATTGTCTATATGACGTATTTGGCAAATACTTACTTCTATCAATTTGATATCTAGATGTTTTGCCGTGTTTTTTTTGCATTGAAGTTTTGACGAAGTGACATGTGTAATATTAATAATCATGTTACTGTCGCAAAACATAATAACTACAGACATTTACAAAAGCAACAATCATATATGGTTTAATCTTTGTGTTTCCTCCTACAACGATGTTTTGTCAATTTAACTGTTTTGGCTCATCCGTGTATTTACGCAAAAAGAGTCGAGGAATTATCAGAGACTTGGCGTCATTTTCGGCATCGTCTTTGGCGCGTCAACATGCAGATTGCTTAGCTTAAGCCATGATTTGAAAACAGTTCAATAAATTCTAAGGGAACCTGGCACAAATGTTTTTACAGAAAAAAGCACATATACAGCAAGGCTTTTGTATTGAATACGCTATTTTAGATAGCCATCTGCTATTTCAAATACTTTAGTATGGCTGCAACGGAGAGGGGCTTTATCGAATTAATGAGGTGTAGTCTTTGCGTAACCAAACAATACGTCGTACCAGGTACTAGGTTCAATGAATCGCAAAAACAGTATCGAAATCCAATAAATACATTGTATCCTGCTTATAATAAGAGTGATACATGTGACAAGAACATTATTAGAGCATACAAAATAACTGATATGCCCTTAGCTTGAAGATATGAATTATTCATTGTCGATCACAACTGAGGTATAGCTTAACAAATGTTTCTATAGGAATAGTGTTCAGTGTCACTCTATGATTTCAATAATGGGCATGAAGTTCATTAAGTATAGAATACTGCGGCTTTGTGGCTGATAAAAAAAAAATTGCCATTTGTTAAACCCAAATCACTTCTGAAAGGAATATGTGTAAGGATAAAACCAGGAGTTCTACAAACAAGGCCATTTTACCCCATTTCCCCGTAAGTGACATTGCGTAAGTAAAATACTAGTATAAAAAGGAATGCATACACCTGTTTGGTTTTGGTGCAAAATTAGTTAATCGACATAATTATTATTAAACATACTTTAAATGCCTCAATGTACCTTCGCGTGTTAAACTCGAGGTGATTTAACGGAAAATCATCTTGCGGTACCCGATCTTACTCACTGCACCTTCAAATCTTCGATTATATAGAAACTTTTTATGAGGTTTATCAAATGCTTGCTGGTAATATGAAGAAAATTGTGTTTTTTAATGTTTTTAACAACCGAACGTGCAATTGGATCGGTATGGTCAAATGCGTCTTTGATAGCACAACCAGTCTGGCTAAAGACCCGCGTTGACGACACATACATTGGATAACGTTGTATTTCAAAATCATTGTAAATAATACGTATATGTTTATCGGCAGATTAGCCCAGTTTATCAAGTCTCATTACCAGCTTGTACGCACGCTCATGGAATTTTCCCATTCGCACCGAAACACAATGAGATAATAGTTATTATATTTTGACATCTCAATTATGAAGATCTGCATAGCATTAACACTGATGTTTTTAAGCGGAACATTTTATACTTGTATTTGCATGTCATTAACAGCTGAACAATAACTGAACGGGAGGAAACAAATAACAGCTGAGATATATTATTGATATTATTATTATCTGAATACTGCAAAATGATACCTTTTTATCATTGTCATGACATATTCAAGTCTTTGACTGCCACGTAAGTGTGCAGCTGTGCAAATGGTAATTGACTTTTGTGTTTTTGGTATCTCAGTGGTGGTTGAATGAAACGCAATGAAGATATTGCAATACAAGTCGTATACCTGAATTTACAAGAAAATACAAGTAAATACAATTGGTTCTAAAGTTGTTTAACGAAGATTATAATTAAAAATTAAATATAAATAGTTTTATTACATCACACTTTGAACTTATATATAACAGGCTTGGTCACTAATCTGAGTCGTTCTCTGTACAAATGATGACGTTAACACATACACGCATCTTGTTGAATTTACACCGATAATGTATATGCCAGGTTTAGCCCACATTTAACAGAGATAACAGGTCAATATGGCTGTATCTGGTAAAAACACTCGGTATTACAGTCAGAAGCACTTCTTTTGTAAACATTTTTTTTTCATAGATATTCTGAAACATTTACAAAATCAGATGTCTCAGCCTGATTTTCAACCTGACTTCAATGCATGTACACATAACCTGGATACTAGCGATGAAGTACGTGTACATAATCCAAGAATACATTCCGAACGCAAATGGTTTTGCTTATGAATATACTGAGCCTTAACAACGTGAACATATTTGACTAAACCATCCTTCTATAAGGCCATGCGTTAAGACCTTTTTTGTTAAAAGATCTGTCTTTATATTTTTTTCATTTAAAGCCAGAACTTTTAAACCTAGAGTAACACGTATAGACTTGACGAAATCAGTTTCCCATTTATATTTAAATGAAAGGCCAACAGCTCGTTTGCATAATGACATAAACGGAAATATAATCACTTTACATTTCCTCGTAAATTTCAGTTCCAATTAGGAATAATTAATGCTTAACGGATCAGTTTAAGGTATTTTGTTTCAGTTCTATGATGCTGTTGTTGATAATTAAAAGCATTTAGTAAACCATTAATTGATATCCTGAAAATGATAGAGATAAATGATTGAAATTTCAAGCAGTTGTATAAAACCTGTAGCACTTCCATATCACTATATGTTTCTGTATGTGCAGTGCTTGCTGTGAGGCCTTATCAATCATCTCATTACAACATGCGAACACGCTGATCGTTACATATACGACGACATCTCACAGTGTTTGTTGCGTCATAAATCTGACATATTCACTCTTGAGTCTAGTGATTTTAATAACAACATGTTTTGTTTAAAAAAAGTCTTCCGTTGTGCCGTTTTAGTGAATAATACCATGGTTACCATGGTAAAGATTTGAAGGTAATTAATGTATCTTATATACCTTTATATAGTTATTTGATGTGTGTATCAATTAAAGATTTGAACACATACTTCAACTGACGATGCAAGTTATCTTTTTGCTAATAGATTAATCGACATGCCATATGTCTACTTCAGTATTGTTTAAGCGCGACGTTTAATATTGCTACCCTGTTTCCTAAGTCATTGAGCATTTTTTATTATCACTAAACAGATCGCATTTATATAACAGGTGACAGAGATTCCACTTTAATTTCCTCGAAATAAAATTATTGGCTTGTTGACTTTCACACTGGCGATAATAATCGTGGGTCTAAATATAGATTCATTTTCGGGAATGCTTCGCAGTTATATCGCGGATATTGACGGGATGATATGATATTTCTTTAGAATCGCGAAACTGTTATCTTCATAAACAGGCCTGAAAATGTTAACGTCGATTTTAACTGCACCTCCGTTTCAGTTGTAAATTCAGTTAATCTTCATTATCATGCTGTAATGATTATGAAATACATAATTCGATTATGATGATTCAGTGCTATAAATTGAAGCCTTCGCACTTCAATATAAAAGAAAAAAGTACTTTGCAACTGCGGTCGTGTCAATATTATGAAACATTTTCCATCAAATAAAGCTTGAATATTTACGCATTGCAGCTTAATGCTGTATGAAAATTTTGGTCAATGCACAGTTAGTGGGGTCCGTTTTTTGACATTTTAATAAGTTTTCAACAAATGTGTTTAAAAGCAGTATAGACGTTGTCATGGTATCATGGTATTCTAGATATAAAACGATATGAAATAACAAAGTTGCAATAATGTACATGTTGTCGTAGACTGTTAAGGCTGGCCCGAAAAAGTGGACAGTCATGTGAAAGTTATTGTATTTTACCTCATGCTATACACTACCAATCGCGTTGTGTGTTTAAAATATTGATATAAATCCAACTCATCACATACGCTATAAGTGATACATATTGCTGTTAGAGATATCATACTTAAAACATACATACATAAAAGTACATACGGTTCAAAAACTAGAATACCTTTTTAAGAGATACATATTGCTGTTAGAGATAAAATACTTAAAAGTGCATACAGTTCAAAGACTAGAATACCTTTTTATATAAATTATTCAACCTAATACTAGCCCCTTTAAGAAGTACAATCGAAAAATGTATAATTTATCAAAAATATCCTGGAAATGTTACATGGAGAAGAAATTAAAACAAGACTCTAAAATTCACATTTGGGTCAATACAGGTATAGATGTACAGGGTTAACGATACTTAACTGAAAAATCATTTCGTAACATACAACTGAAAAAAGTTCATAATATGCTATATTTTGATTGTAATCAAAATGTTAAAACTGGATAAAGTATTGATTAGTGATACAGGTTTGTGGAATGATTAAATTGACTCTAGGGGAACTCGCTTAAACATAGGTAAAACAGCAGCACATCGCCGAAGCAATCTGAGTAGGTTTTATAGTTGATTTCAATCTCATCAATATACATCACGTATTCAAAATAATGCACATGGTGAACGAGTATATAGCCATTCAAATGTGAGTTATGGGGGAAATGCAAATAAAAGCATACTAACAATACTTCAACAAAGACAATTTATACAGAATATAATGTCAGGTAAAATTTATATAAAGCTAATATAATGGCTGACATTTATTACTTTATGCCAACCTAATATGTTCAAAGATATTTAGAATTTAATATTACGGGAAAATAACTTAATTATTTGTGATTTATGTTATCTTTGCGGAAAGTAACGACTGATCTTGAAACAAAGTAAGGTAAGATTTCTGAACCGATAATTTACGATTTCGAAAATAATAATAAATTTGAACATTCTCGCATAATGATACAACGGTCTCTAGTACAGATAAGATCAATCGTTATTAGACAGATTTTGAAACCAGTTTTTTATCCAAATAACAATCCAAATCATAGCATATTTTTCCGCTTGTTCGGCTTTGCTGGTATGTGAAACGTATACATAAAAAGGGCATGTTTAAAACCCGTTGCCGTGTAATTTATGATTCACTCTTTTTTTTCTTTTAAGAAGATCGTTATTCAATTGGTGAAAGCCCATGTTATTTTATTCTAGCTCCATTTTTTTCATCTAGTCTATGTTGGTCATGCAAGACGCCTGCGCGTCTCTCTTGTGAAGTGTTTTACGATTCAACTTAACGATGCAGAGATAAAATGAATAACACTTATTTTTATTTAATATTTCATTGTATTCGATTTCTGTGAAAACGATATTATAGTGTCATTAAATATGCGTTGGTCTCCCATAGATTAAAAAACCGACAGCAATAATTTATTCTGAAAATAAAAGGCTTAAGCCAGTACTGTGTAAGATGAACATTTCATGTCAGTAACGACAAACGAAGGTATTGGGCGTACTGGTTTTCTTAAAACAGCAACATTGGTTTTACGCCATAATAAAAGGGTTGGTTTAACAGCATTTATTTTCAGAATATATCTTCAGACAACAGATTAAAAAATATTTTCCTGAATCACAGACATAGTATTACCTTGTCGAAGCAAACTGTTTTCACAGATAACAAGGAGAATGCCATTTGATTGAACTAAAATAGCAAACATGGTTGGAGGTCAATTGTGAAGGATTTATTTTCAGGATATCTTCATAAATCTGATAAGATTCTATTGTCCCGTTTCACGGACATAAATTTTTTATATCGAAGCATTTCATTTTTTACTGCTGTTATCCATTGTAATGCAATTGAATTCAAACAAAGTTACAAATATGATTCAAAGTCCAATGTGAAGGCTGCGCAATCATTTCGGCGTTACAATATTTGCTGTGAAAAAATTGTTGACTCCGGATATAACATTGCAGATACTATAGAGAGATCAACAGAAGGAGAAAAAATAACATTATCTAGCTCATTCCGAATTTGCAAAGCAAAAGTCAGATTCGCCAAGATAAACATAAACGTATATTCGTAGTTTCCTGGTAAACAATAAAAAGTATTATACCTGTATTTTTGTTGTAGTTTGTAACATCATAAGCAACTGTTTGAAGTATTATGTTCAATATCCGATGTATAATATGCCGTAGTTTGGAAGTCTGGTGACCGTGTAGTTTGTAATACTACGAGCAAGCGTCACTAAAGACTACAAAATTTGCCAGTTCACGTCCGCTTTCTGTTTATTTATATATATCTTTACATATACTAAATCAGAATACAATACTCCTTTAGATAATACAAACATTGAACATTTTCATATCTCATGGTTGCTCGAGAAAATAACAACTTGAATTGTAAATCGGATACCTTTTCATTGCGTTTAAATATTGGCCCCTTTTCAGTCCCGTGTAAAATAAATGAGACAATCAGTAAAACATATAACGATCGGTCGTCACTTACCGACCAATCGAAACGAATTAGCTCATAGTATTTATTAATGTAATACCAAACGATGTCTTGTTAATTGATAAGACAATAGTTAGCTAAACATATGACATACTCATATAATGCAAATATTCATCTCTACATAGATCTTTCCACATGCATTGTAAAAAAAAAAGTGTATGTTACAACTTTCGACCTCTGCACTTGTTTTTGTATTTTTCCAGATAAATATTAGAAACAACATAAGTAGCATATAAAAACATTTGTATGTGTACATTTGAAATAATGTAAATGGTTTGAATAAAAACAGTTTGTTTATAAAAGTGTATTCGTTTTTCCAACTAGTGAAAATGTATTGCAAGTACATTTTTATGACTGAACAATCGATCATTCAGTGATTTCTGTACTACGAGTATATTGGTCACGTGATTGCGTCTCTGCTCTTCATATCAAGACGTCTCGCACAACACAGAGGAGTGATAGTGTTGTTGTGCCTTCTGGCAGGCAGATCGTATAGACATTGGATAACTTTCTTCTTTACTGGAATATTTTTCATCGATTTAAGAGGTGAGTGATAAGGCTTCGCCTATATACTTGATACAATTAATTGTGTATGCAATTTAATATAGGCAATTATTCAATATTACATCGTGTTTTAATGTCAGTTAATTATTCGCGAAAACATATAGTTGTTAATACGAGGGATGATAAAGAAACGTATAATTTTCAAAACATTCCACGTTTAGTTGGATACGGAATCGTTATAACTTTTGGGATAATATAGAGAAAATAAACTTAGAGATAAACGTTTAAATAACCATAGAAACGCATACACGGTACAATCCAATTTTATGGTATGACTCTTTAAGAAATAATTTAAAACCAATTCACCCACAACACGAATATATAGTTATCCAGATTTCCAGATAAAATGTAAGATCAGTTTGATGATTGAAAAATAAAATGTTAATGAGATTCCAAACGGACTAATGACCTGACGTTACCCCAGACGTCATTGATTGAGTGTGAAGTAGACATAGATCGCTTAATTAAAACATTTTACAGTTGTTAACGTGACAATATACCAATATAAATTAAGATACTTTTAATTATTGCGTTATAAGAAAATCAAAATCAATATAAAATGTATTTTACAGTTGTAATTGTCATTTTGACTGCAGTCCGAAGTCGAAAAACCTAAAACTTTGGTTAATGAACTAAGATCTTACGTAGGATTTTTAAAAAAAACTTGACTTAAGTAAAAAAAAAAAATATACAACAATACTTGGATTTTAATGCGCATTGAAGTAAAAGGAAACTCCGCTGAATGTGTATAATGACGTGAATAATTTGAAACCGCCATCTTATGCACTGTGTTCTATGATTGTAAAGTCTAAATTTATCTTCACTTGAACAATGTTGGTTCTAGGTAAACTCGCTAGACTGCAAAGATCGGAATAGCCAATAACATCAGATTTTTACAATAGTCATTAGGGAAGATTCGTAACAATAAGTTTGTATACATTAAAGCACACGTAAATGGAGTCGTTTACCCTGTACTGGGTCAGGTACATTACATATTAAATAAATCCCTGCAAAACTAAAACAAAAGCGTGTTTCGATGACAAAACGGCATCAAAAGATGAAATTGGAGATAAATTGTTATTGATTACTGCAAAATACGACAGAAAAAAATCATTTTATGCTTTGATTCACAGTAACCTGTGTGTGTAAATAGTTGCTGTTGGACATTGGTTCATAGCATTAAGTAAATCAACTTAATTTTAATCAATTTGAGACGAACGTCGCTAAATACAACATGTCAGTTGATCCTTTTAAAACAAAACAAATTAGTACGCTGAACTGTATCAGAAAAACATGTGATGCTCAAAGACTTCGTATGTTTGGTTACCCAGCTATATCAACTCACATTCCAAACGATATCTTATCCCACAGTCAATATCACCGATATATCTTCATAACGAAATCCTTCTTAAACCAAATTCTATATTGAGATTCACTTTACGATTGTGTTCTGCAAAAGCAATTTTCCTGGGTAAAAATCGTTTTTTTATAAGAATGTTCACCTTTTGTCGTTATCAATGGTTGTAATCGCAATAAATGCGACCTGTTTAGTAATAGGTTTACATAATCACTCATTTAGTTTACTTCCAGGCTAGAATTAAGCAAACAATGAAAGAGTGAGCATATGCCATCGGCTAAGTGATCTGAACAGGTAGATAAATACTAATTTGTAGTTGTATATGTGTTAATCTAATAGGGCCGACCATGTTTTTGTATGATTAAATCGCTTATATTTTACAGGAAAGAAATAGGGTTGTTTTATGGGTTTTTTTAATAGAAATGCTGGCAAAAACGCACCTGTGTGAATTCGTAAATTTGATGACACAACAAACGTTTTCAGTTAAAATATAAATTATGTTTTTTTGAGTTGTTATACAATATTGGTCTTAATGAAGTTAATCGGATTACTAGTTATTAATAACTGACTAATAGAGTGAATGAATTATTCATGTATGGCCATAAGATTAACTTTGGTTGCATGTTGAATACCATCACTTGCCTTAATCTTGAGACACGTATGAAGTCCCTTTTCAAAAATTTCAGCTAAGCTCATATTTTTTTTCTTTTATAATTTGCGTTATATTTACTGATTTAAGAGTTTAAGACTTCAGATTAAAATTAACTTTTTGTTAACCTCGATGAACCATTTTAAAACGTTAAGTTTAAGTTATGTTTTTGGCGGTTGATATAAACTACTAATTAAGCTCAAGACATTTTGGAAAAAATGGAAAAATGGACCAGGAGTGTTAATCGTTCATCTTCCTCACGTTGTAAGGGATTGATTGATTGATTGTTGATTGATTAATTGGTATATTAATACATTAAAGGCTACCGGGACACGCCCAGGAGTCGAAATGATGGGATGATATGATATGGTCCTCATCATGTATATCAAAGTATGAACGCTCTAACACTGTGTCATTATTTAAGAAGTTTTTTATGATTTGGACAACTCATTCATAAATATCAGCACAATTGCGTTGTTGCGTAAAATTAGCAGCTTGAGTGGAAGAGCAATGCTATCGATGAAACCGGTATGCATTTCCCTTTGCTCGGCAACATGATATGATGCATTATGGCAGTGGACCCAATTTCAAAAACTTCCTTAAAACAAGATAAAGCTTTGTTCACTATTTTATTTTAAATTGGCATATACATTTTCTTTTTTTCTGAGGAAAAAGACGTTTAATCAGAATAAGATCACACCTCATCATTTTTTATGTATCACAATCAAATTTAGGTATTTATTTTTGTTAATTAAAATCAAATAAAGGTGTTTATTAAAATTATGTCCATGTTATCCTTAATAAAGTACTCCTTATACAATTGAAGTTTCTGTTTTCTTATGTTGATTCTAACCTAATCAGTGTGAAAAATTTGTTGCCTCTAAAATGTTACCAGAGCTATTGTATGTGAATGACTAAAGAGCATTTCATATGCAAAAAAAAGATTGAACTTGCTCCTTTATGAACACATCATTTTGCGAATAAGGCTTCTTTTGGTCATTGATCTCTGGAAAATGCCAGAAAAGAAGTGTGTTGCTTTAATTGTATATTCATGACGGGCAAGAAAAGACGCAAATGGCTGTTGACAGTCTGCAGAACATGTTAAAGATATACGCATATCATTAGCTCATGAAACCATATAACACGACTAGAGCCATTCATTGAGCTTGACATTAATATCGTCAAAAAATAATTGTTTAAATCATTTCCAGTAGAGATTGATTTCCAACATAGCCTGATCAAGTTGGCGTTTTTAATTTCAACTATCATATTTATAGATATATAAAAGGACGATTCTGTTTGTTGACAAAGATTCAATTAAATGTTTTTTTTATTTAATTTGCAGAACTATATTTTAAAATAAAAAAAAATACAATCTTTGCATTCCGAGATGTATTTTATATCGTTCTTTCATATATATGCGAGATTTCTTCAGATGCCCTTTATAAATATGAGTCTATAATCAGACTCCATTATGAAATAGACCTAGATAAGAAACAGGTATTGAAGAAGATTATATTGGAATCTTTGTTCACCTCAAACGTTGATGATATCAACGGTTTTTATCACAATGAATGTGATCTGTTAAGTGATAGGTGCTAATAATCACTCACATTGTTTACATTCGGTTTAGAATTCAGGATGAAAAATAATAAACGTCTTCTTAGGCTAATACAACATTATAGTAAACATACGCCATTGGCATCGTTATGGGAGCATGAAGTTAATCAATTTGCATCATGTCGTAGGAGTTTATACGAGTTCCGATGAACTATAAATGCGTTCTTCGCGTATGAAATCATGTGCTATATATACCGTTCATTTTCACTTTATTAACATGCCATCTGTTCGAAGAATACATCCGTATTTCAAACAATAAATGTACGTGTTGTTTTAAAGAAGAAATGTTGTTAGTGAAAATGCCAGACGCGACGACGGAAGGTTTCAAATGTGGCAGATTTATGTCTCAACAATCATTGTGAGAAACCGTTCGAATGTATCTGATACAATCAGCCTCCTCTCATGTTGATTGATGAAGCTTCACCAGCCTGCAATCCGCACATGGAAGAATTTCAACGTGCTAACGTTGAGATTTCTAATCAATTATCTTCTTCCTGCTTAAAGTATCACTTATTGTTTAAATAAATTAATGGTACTATCTTTTAAATTTCTTTCGTCTGTTCATTTTATTTCACTTTCGTCTGCTTGTGACATTTGCGTTTTGTTGAATTTCTACTAAGGTATTACTTTTATTAAATAACGCCATAGAGTACATACCATATTTAAATGGTATTGTCTACACTCTTTGCAGGGGACATTTTATAAAGACTCATAAGTCATTAAACATTTCCTTTCCTATTTACAGTTATGCCTCTAGAATTTGATATAAAATAGCCATATTCCCGATCTCTCGAAACGTCTTAAGTCCATTTTAACATGATTTAGGTTTTCTCACTAGCTTTTACTATAATTTGGATACCATTCTCTTTTTTAAGAGTTTATTGACTTTATATAGGAGTCTTCTTTATGATTACCACCATTAATCAAATTTGAAATTTAATACCAATATTTTAACGAGTTTACCTTCTATTCGAGTAATTTTGGACTTTGCAATTCATACACATGTTAACAAATTATAAAGGTTCAACCGCCTATTTTCCTAGATGCAGAATCAGGATAAAAAGGAGGCCAATACATATATTGAATGATTAAAAACTAACCTGTTCTTCTATCATGGCTATGAAATGCAATCTATTTCTCACCACTCAAACAGAATACGTTTTCATTAATATAGATACTTGTGCATCTTTGTATTTATGCCAATAAATTACATTTTTTTATAAAGAAAATATAGCACTCGATAATTATACAAAGCATTGATATTTCCGTTTTCCTTTAGAGTATCCGGCGTATGATGATATGGAATTCTGCCCTTGTGACCCTATTCGAATTTGGTATTATACAAAAGGGTTTATTTTATAAACGGTTAATATCTAATTCATTACTATACACGTTATTTTAATTGCAAACACGCGTTTTTGAAATCGAAAGGTTAAAAAAGGTTATTTCAATCAGAAATAGATATAAAGATAGAACAAAACAATCATTTATCTGTTATATATGTTCGGTCATTTGTTTTATTTATTATTAATCAGTATGCTAAACCCTTTAAAATGGTACTAAAATTATATGAGGTCAACGGGAACTAAGACTTCGGCATTTTTTCAGATGAATACTTATGAGTGTTGTTATAACAACGTAATTTCTTTGAAATTGGATATGGCGCGGTACAGATACAATTTAATAATTCTGATATATATGTGAAGATGCAATAAAATATGTCAGACATATTATGTTGAGAAAAGAAATACGTTTCATTCTATTATAAAATGTAGTTTAAGTGAAATATTTACACAACTGATATTTTTATATAATAATTTACCAAACCATTTATAGTACAACTACTTACGTTCATGACATATTCGGAAAAGTCGTTATTCAGTGGTATTGCGTAACCCTTTGCGTCCTTTGTACGTGCATTTTGTCAGTCGTCAATGACATTTCAGATGTCATTTAAAAACATTAATTTTCATGCGTGTCAAATACTGGGGAGAAGATCGAATCAGTTTGCTTAATTAAGAGAGTGCGATCACATTGCATACATGACAATACGTGAACAAGCTCACATACCCTGGTGCTAGGGACTTTTCGGCTGTAACGCAATAACCAATGTTATAAATGAAATGTCTTAATTAAACCGCTGATTCTTGTTGCTTTTTTCGAAGTAATATAGGGCGTCTATCAATAACTTTCGGTATGACACTCGGAGCACGCAATATCCCACATATACCAACATGTTACAAAAGGGGTTAACGAATAACGAAAAAAAATATGTCTATACAGACAAGACGAGAAACCATACACAAAGAGAAGTTGTCATTTTAATAGTCAAATTTGCTCTTGAATGATGCATTGAAAAAAATGGAGGACAAATTTAAATCTGTTTAACGTTTGTATATTGATTTCCACTGTAGCATTAATCAAGCAAAAGCCATAGTCAGCCAAAGCTCTTTCTGTAACGTACGTATGTATTGTCGAAATAAATTAATCGAATGGTAAGCCGGTTTAGAGTTTCTAACAATCATTAGTTAATTAATTTAAAATGAATAGAAAACATTATCTGCTTAATGTACAAATGTACAAATGTTATAATCTTCGAATTAAATGCGGTTTAGCGATTTTGCCTCCTCACTTGGTCAAGTTACCAAGTAGAATATTTAGAAAAAAGTACGACGTTTATAATCATCTCATACGTTATTCACCTCTTAAGATGCTAGTTCAAAGGCGAAAAATCTCCCACAAAATTCGCCTGTTTGAATATAAATTAAAATATCCTTATTATTACATACGATATTTTTTTAATATTATGATTTTACCTAGGTATGTTCTCGGCTGCGAATCTATTTTTTCTGATTATTATCTGAATGATTTTTAGCGATGTGTCTCTATGGCTAATGCAATTATTTGAAGACTGTATGTGAGGTGAGAGGGGAACATTTGCTTCACGTTGAGGTTAGAGTGTCATTCATGTAAGGTTTAATGAGTACAAAGCATATACAACATGTTAACCTACAAAGAGCAACTCTGGTTCTTTCACCTGCTGATGTGAACATTAATGCCCCATGGGACCTCCATTTAACGTCCATCCCGGGAGAGAGTTCAGTGGTGAGGCGAGGTATAGAACCTATGACCCCACGTTTGACAGTAATGTGTTTTTACAAGACAACAGATCCGCCACATTGAAGTTGTTTTATAATCTAAAAAATATATTTTAAAACAATAAAATATAAATAAAACAGGGACAAGCTTTCTTCAGGATTTGATGCTATATTCAACGGTCGTATTGAGTTAATTGCCTGAATGCCACATCCATTTTTCCACGACAAGATTGAATGGATCATTAATTGCTATATTCCTCAAGGTTTTATTTGATATTTGTGATTGGAACAAAAATGGCATCATACGCCGACTGTTTTTCAAGAGGTCGCAATTCCATTTGAAATTTACGACCCAAAAACATAATTGACCCTGTTTATAACGTTACATACAACGTAATCAGACCTTCAAGAAGGAGAGATAGTTGATCATTTTGGTTGATGTATTGCGAAACTCATTCCGAGGTAGTCAGCCGGCATACAAACAAGGTAGCTACAGTTCAAATGTCATGGTAGGGATAAATCTCGGGGTAAATAAGTAAATGCACTATCTTTTCGACATTGTATTTGTTTTATGTTTTTACGAGTTCGGTATAACGATATCTAAAGTCGACTTTAAGGGGTAGGTTCGGATATTTCCCAGAAAATATTAAAAGTATGTCCATTTATTGATACAAAAAACAGAACACGGTTTATAGTCAAGTGTACAATTATCTAGGATGACAATCATGAGTCAACATGTGTAAGTCACCATTTATAATAGTTAAAACGATGAAATATGATTTCATTACCTAATATTACAAATTAAAGCAGGATTGTGTCTTATAAATTCTAGATTTATTAAAGCATACGCATTCTGGTACTACTACGTGTTTGAACAACAACAATTAGTTCTTGAGGTACAAAATAATAGTTGCATGTTGTTTGAAATGCTAAATGAACAATCGGCATCACAATAACCTTATTTAAACCACTTGCATGGGATCATTTTTAGAGGGAAACCTCTACCTGCTTATCAAATGCCATTTTTAAGCTATTCAACCGGCTATCAAATTTTGATAAGCCATTTGGCGGGGGAAGTGCTTGCTGATTATTCAGTCTGTTATGTAACCGATTAACTGAAAATTATTAAAAAAATGTTCTAGTTATCAAATGGTAAAGAATAAAAAAAAACTTGTTTGCAGTACAATATTCGGTATGGATGGCTAGAATTGTATTAAAACAAACAACTTGTGTTCAACGTTGTAGAAAAAAATCATAACACCTTCAGCAAACAAACTGTCTGAGGCGGCCTGATTATTTATTGTCGGTCGGGGATGGGGAAATACTAAATAATTTAATTAAGGCCTTAACCATTTATGGTTAAATGAGCTGGATTTCGCATGATTTTTTTGTGAAAACCGTGTCAAAATGGGATAAAATGCTGCTAAAGATAATGTCTTCAAGTACTTTGCATTGAAAAGATGTCGATAGATTGGCCATATGTTTCTTGGATATTCGGCTTCCTTTTGTGGAAACTGGTGATACGTTTTTCTTATTCAAGACCATAAGTATTCTTCCCTCATCGACGAAGAGTTCGAATACAGGTGCTTGTTAAATTGGTGAAATATTAATTGGAGGTTGCAGGAGAAATTTGTTGGTGTTGTTTTAGGTTTCTAATATGTTTATAATGGTTTGATATTAACACAGGGAGGTTGGATTGTAAAATGTCCCACTTGGTGGAAGATGTGATTTGTTTTCAATGTTCTTTTTGGTTAAACAGATGAGAACTGTTCATTGCATGTGGTCAGAACACATCTGAATAAAATGCATGCTAGATAACGTTTATTGAACATCGTTATGCAGAGGTTATGCCGGTTAATCCAATCCTGATTGTTCCGTTGAGCTGATCAACGTGTTTGTGCTTTCGTAACATAGTTGATAATGGCATCAAGGTTTCTTTTAACATGAATTTAATGCTCAGTTTTGCAGTGCATCTGTGTTTGAACACAGTTTAGTTACTTCTATTTGGGATTTTGATGTCTTATACTTACTTATTACTTTGGTTAATGTTTCACCAACCTTCATTCGAACCACTATTCCAATGTTTGGAATGTTATTGAATCGGTATGATACCGGTAATAACATTGAACGACTTACCTTCTCCGACTTCTATAAACATTTCCCTCTTGATAAATGACAGAATGTTTTGTTTTCATATCATTATTAAGAATCATTAAGGGTAATCACCGCAGTAAGTCTCTCTTCAATTAGTAACTGGTCAGTTTGAACAAATTGTTGTATTTGCACTTATACAATTATATTTCATAAACAAATCAAACGAATCTTAACGACGGCTTGTAAACCGTACAGGATCAGTCAGTGTTGCCGAAAAATAGTGTTGATATAACGTTTAAAAACAGTGTTCGCGAAAGTGTGTGTCCATCCAATCTTGTGTTATTACTTTTTTTTAAAAAAGACTTGAGCATTATTAGGTTGGGTACAGTGTCGGAGACGTTCTCATAATATACATTATTTCATCGAACGAACATGTAAAATATGTGAATTTTTAATTGGTAATAGGTGATTTAAAAGGTTTCTCGTCCGACAGATATGTGCATAGATTGGATCAAAAGGTGCTTTGGAATAGGTTTGAACATGATTATAATGCATTTATTCATAACACTTATAATTATCAAAAAAGAAATAAAAAGGCGTACTCAACATTCATAGCAATTAAATGTAGGATTGAACAACTGATCATTTGTTTATGTACATAGTTTATTTTGGCATGAACGCAAACAGGCTGGTACCTACATATCAAAAACTTCTTCGAAATAGAGGAATGGACGTTTTTGTCCACAAAACGTCTGTCATATGAAAAGGTAGTAAATACCTTGTTGTTTGTGGGATATGTTTTTTTGTAAGTTTGATTAGCTAATTGGTTGTATTGATGTCTTATTTTCCCCTCATACATTATATGTAAATACGTAATATAACTTGTTTATTATTTCGTCCTATTCTAAAAGTACGGTTACGATGGGGGCTTAAACGTTTTACTGTCGTCTTCTGGCTAGACATGACAGTTTTGAATCTGCTGTTTTAGTACTAGGTATGTATAGAAATTCTGGTTTAACGCGTTTAGTTCCCCGTATAAACGGCCCAATTGATGTTCTTTTGGTAACCATTTTTTTGTGTATTCATCTTGTTTACAATGTCTTATATTATGTTTCAACTCTGCAGTCTGATAAAGACTAAGGAAAATACCATTTTTGTAGAAGAATTAATTGAACCTATTTGTTATCCGCTGGTATAATCATCAGCTTAAATAACAATAAATGGGATCTGTTAAGTGATATATTTAAGTACTGAAGTATTATCGCATTGTGTTTTTCATTCTCCTCTGCTTTTAAAAGGGAAAAAATAACGTCTTACGAAAACAATTGATGCTGGAATTCAAATATACGTCATATTAAGAGCTGTTGTTTTTGTATTTGATTTAAACTTGCTGACAATTAATAAATGCCCTAAATTATAGTTACCATACTAACACCATGATCATTATACGGGTACAAAATAGACCCGTCGACAAAAAACAAAAGATACATTTAAACTTGTTTTTAAAACTTCTATAACGATCGAAAATTGCCATACATAGAGCTTGTTACTATAATATGATAACATTGCATTACGGAGTGGTGACTGCCTATAAAACCGTTCATTCTAAAATTGAAATAATTAAATGTTAACTCCTTTAATTGAAAATTATTGGTATGTTTTGGTTTTGAACCAAACCAAAAAAAAAACTCGTAGAAATAACTCGCCTTATTATAATTGGTTGTTATTTTATGGTCAAGTTTCATTTCTTGCAGATGTCCAAGGCAGAGCGATATGGTTCTTTCTTTATATGTAGACACAATTGCTGTGTCCAGTATCGCAATTCAATATCACAAAATTAACTGGACCTTGTTTCTATGGTATAGATGCATTTCCTGTATGTATTATATCTAATAAACTCTTGGATTTTATTGCTGTAAGCTCTCTATTTCACAGCCTCATAACTTCTTGAGTTGAATGAAGTTGCTCTTGTTCAGTAGCGATGAAAACATATAACTTAAAAGTAAACGTGCTGAATAAGAGCACGTTGTGTAAATGCGAGTCTTTAAGAATACGTGAATTCAAGATAAACAGACATCTTCCATCGAAAAATCATATTTAGGTTATTTATACTGCAAATGTAATATTCATTTTTTTTCAATTATCTGATGCGAAACTATTTCAGAAGCATTTAAACGTTAAAGAATGCAAATAATTGGTAGAGAAAATTTAAAAGCGGTTTTGGGAATTTATATGGATATAAAGATTGAAATGACATGTTTCTGCATAAGAACCATGCCTTATTCAATTTAAATCGTATGAACAATTTTCTATTTGCCAGACCATTTGTTATTCAATAGGTTTCCGTTCCCTATCATTCTCGAACACAAGAACCATTAGGTTATGCGTACATATTTAATTAAAATTCTTCTTGTTTTCCCATGCTTCATGCCTGTCATTTTTTGCTACATTAAATAAATGTTATAACCTTTGTTATTTTATCCCCTATAGTCTAGTGTTATGGCATGCTTTACAAGGCATCACATTTTATCTTTTAGCATTTCATCAGAAAATCATTTATTCAAGTATTTGTTTCAATTAACATGATATTCGATACACTAAACTATTTATAAATCACTGTATCGGAAAACGTTAACAAGAGGAAACTATAAAGAGCCTTAAGGAAACTACAATATGTTTGAATATCCTTTTGTATAATCTTTCCTGAATGTAGCTAGATTAGTTATAAAACAATCATGTATTCTTTCGAAAGCGTCCGTATTTTGATTCAGGGGAGAGTTACAACACCAGATATATCGCACACAATGTTTATGAAATTATCATAGAAATAAGCATTTTGTTCAAAGATCACCTGAACACGGTCGATATCTGATCTCATCAATGCTAAATAAGTCCCTTTACTGATAGCTTCTCAAAAAAGTGACCATCAAATAGAGTCTAAGTAAATCGGAATCTGACATAAATATTAAATGCAAGAACACGTACATGTCTGGTAGAAATGTAAAGTCTGTTTTATTATGAAGGAGTTTAATAAATGTAGTTACCATAACGCAATTGCATTTATTTGCTTGAAGTAATTCAGTGATTGATTATATAACGAATGCTTTAAGCGCAGGTGTCTGAGTGTTAAGAAAATGATACAGTTTCTGGAATTATTTTTTTTTATCTTTTCGTAGACACCATGATGCTCCTCTGATTTTTATCTGGAGCATGATTTAATGTTATCGATGTTTTTTTTTTTTTTTTTTATTTTGAGATGAACTTTTGAGAACATAATTTAAAAAAAAAATCGTGAACAGGTAAGAAACATGTCACCCGTGAAAATGTTCCAACAAAATAATTACTATCTTACAAAGGCAGGCATGCATTAGATATATGCTTTACGAATTTAGATAAGACTGAATGAATCTCATTTAACTTCCAATACTCTACACTATGTTTTTACCATATTGTGCATGATATAAGTTAATTCGTGTCTATCATGAAGTCTTGTAAAAACGTTATATTAAACCACTTCATACCTCTTATCATGTTTATCATCTAAGCTTTGAAATGATTTATTAATTCTGGTTCGTCGAAAATTTGCCATGTTTGCAGATAGTAATATGACCTTCGTCTTATTACAGATTGAAACTGAATATGGTTTGTCGGTTAATGGAGGAGCTAGGGCTTAGCACATTTCTATTAAGGAGAATAACTACCAGCACCATACAAAATCGGGTCTTGTTATTGAAAACTAAGTTTCAGGTAACAGCCTCGACCGGTTATTGATCAGTCTGTTATAACTATATTCAAAAGTGTGAACTATCAGTTATTCAAGAGCGGGTTATATGATAGGAGCCATCCGCGTGATTTAAAAAAAATCTGTCTCATATCGGTTGTTTTCCCTCGCAAAAAAAACGACCATTTTGAAAGAAAATATTTTTCACCGAACAAAAAATGATTCCCCTGCTTCCGTAATTTCCATACATACAGGCTTAAACATGCAAAGTTAACTTCGCTTGCTTATTAAACGTTTTTTTCCACTCAATACATTGCGAGCAAACCTCTATATAATATATGTCCTTGTGTGGGGACAAAACATGATCCGCTTAACAGCATATTGTCTGATATTTATTTTGTCGTGATTAGTTTGCAGGCAGAACCGTTGGTGTTCTTTTAACCGTACAAATCTTCATTTACTTTCGATTTTTCAAAATGCATTTTCTTGGATAAACATTATTTAAATAAAAGCCATAATTATGTATGCATTTAACTAGTAAAAACATGCACATGGACAGGTATTATTTGTAGGTCATTAAACTTTCATCGTGCTGTGATGAGATTTATACGGGTTTTAATCAGTTGTAAATAAATTGCAATACTATGTTTTGCGTGATATATTCACGTAGATATCTTATTTGCATTAAAAGTTATCTGTCGACAAGCGAGTTATTTATTTCTTGTATTAGGAATACAATCGATGTGTTGTTTTTGTTATCCAGAATCACAATTTAATATCATAATATAAACTGGGTTTGGTCTTTATGGCTTTGTGGTTTTCGTTTATGGCTTCTATCTAATTAACTCTACGATTTGAAGTAAGGTCTCCATTTTACAGCCTCATAATCATGAAAAATGATTGTGTTCAGCTGCAAGGGCGTATTTGTGTTATTTTTTCGTAAGCTATTGTAGTTATGATTTAATGTTAAGTTGTTTAAGCTAATATAAATCGTGATGAAGAAGAGCACGTTGTGAAAATGCCAGTCAATAAGTTAAGGTATATTCAGGATATACAGACATGTTCCCTTGAATTATCCTGTTTAGCTTTTTTTTTGTGGCGACAGTATTGATGGAATTTTGCTTCGATTATCAGATGCATAAATATTACCAGAAGCATTAAAACGTTTGGGAATGCAAGTGATTGCTGGAAAACTTTTGAAGGGGACTTGGTATGAAAAAGCAGTTTTGGGAGCTGTTAAAGGATATAAAGATATGAGATACATTTAAACTGCAATGACCTGCTGCTTAATCAAGTATTCATTTATTTTAAATATGATTAACTGATTTATTTTCCAGACCATTTCTTTATAAATGATTTTCTGGCCCCAATTTCTCAAAAGTTGTTTAGCTTAACAGGCTTAAGTCAGCTTATTTCAATTAGCCAAAATACATACTGAAAATGGATTTTGATAAATGAAAAATGGTTTATTCTGATAATCATACTGATAATGCCTATATAATTTTTAGAAATTCTTGAAGAAATAAAAATAACACATTTTATAGAACAACAAAAATAGTGAGATTAACTTAATCCTGTTATAAGGGACTTAA
Organism: Mya arenaria; assembly: GCF_026914265.1. Taxonomy (NCBI): domain Eukaryota; kingdom Metazoa; phylum Mollusca; class Bivalvia; order Myida; family Myidae; genus Mya; species Mya arenaria. The sequence goes on from NC_069122.1 coordinate 61,615,439, forward strand.
GAAGTTTCGAGAAATTGGGGCCTGGTTACTATTGGCCCGTGCTTTATGCGTGCATGTTTTATCGCTAATTTAAATTCTGCAATAATCTTTGTTATTTTAGTCTTAGTTCATGACACGTTTTACAATGCGTCAATATCACTATTCTACATTCATCAGGAAAGCTTTTGAAAATACACGTTCACACTAATATTCGTTCCAATGAAGACCTCGTAAAATGGTTGAACAATATTCTTTCTAGTACACGCTTTAATATGCAGAAGGAATTTACATCTTTTTGTCTGACTTTTATATCGATACCGAAATAAAACATCGCCTTATCCATTTGATTTATAGCATTTGCTACAATAGTTGCAACTATGTGACGCATCAGGAATAAATTAGTCGTTCTATATGAGACTAATCTTTTAATGATGTACAAAGTATTCGAGCAATTTCTTTATATATGATTAAACAGTTTCAGAATTGCGTGAGTAAACACTTCGAAATTTCCCGTAAATGAGGTATAATTGGACACAGTGCGTTGATAAATTTCAAAATCGATTTTAAGATTATTTTCGAGTTGTGTGATGCTATTGAAATCATTTAAAACGCCTTGAGTCATTTGTGAACCACCTAGTATTATTTTGGAGGACTTATATATGCGTACGCAGTCAGCAACGATGTTTTAAAACTCTGTTTAAATTGTTATGTTTACGGGTTTTGTTATGAACGAACAAAAACTAGCAGATACTGGTTTGAACAGATGTTTGAAAACTCGGACCAAAAGAGATTTAATTATAATAGTGTTGCTAACGTTTCTCGGTACAATGGAGCATTGTTTATCAACCTTTAAAAACATGATTATCAACAAAACATCGATTTACAAAATATCGATAAAGTCACGGCTTATGTGGACAAATAAATAGTTCATTCAATGCATAGGTTTGACAAAAATTAGTAAATAATCAAAATTAAATTTTATAGCGAAATAGTATATTTATCAACTGCATATTTAAATTAGAACAGAAAACAGAACTGAACAGTCATTTTATTAAGACTTATACTAACATACATCGTCTCATCACATACAATAATTCACTCAAATATGTCGTGGGTATATACAAGGTAAGTTTTAAAGTTGAACCAATATTTGTGTTACAGGAGCGTTATGCAATTATAATTAACCAATATAAGGTATAAATATGTAAGCGCAGTAGTGTAACAGCTTCATAAACAGGAGGTAACAGAGGCTGAACAGAATTATGAATCATTGTTTAGAATACATTTACGGATACATAGTGATTTCTTAACGTATTTACAGAGCTTAATAAGCTCAAATCTTTAACAGAGTTTAATAGTTGATTTAAACACGGAGGGGTGAACATAATAATGACGTTTTATGTATAACTAAATAACATGGGCATACACATACAAAATGGTGTTCATCTTCAATATCAAGGTGGTTATAACACATACAGTAGCGTTCATTACGCGGAATATTATTTCTGGCATATCGTCCAGTTTGTATCTTTAATGGATGTACAGATAATCGTAATCTACAAATATAAAGTCGGTATTTCCTTGGTAATGTATTCAGAAATATTTATACTGGAATGCATTTTTTTAAATACCTTATACATATCAAGAACAGAACTATTAGATAATTAACCATGCCATTCCTGCTTAAAAGTATCTTTAACACAACATTTAAATCCAATGTGTCATAATCCTATCTATGAATCGGGTATAATGTGTCGTAATCCTATCTATGAATCGAGTATAATTGTTGGCTTGTTTAAAACCTGACAATGCAAGTGTATAATACTCCTGGTGACACACGTTTGCGATGACTGAATTTATTTCCTGCAGCAACTATTCTTCTATGATATAAGTTATTTTACCAAATACCTTCAATTCCATACATTTGACAACCTCAACGAGACGAGATTATTATGATTATATTTCTAGTAAAAGCTACAGAAACAAGCTGAGTAGCCAAAAGTTTAAACACAAACCCCGTTTAATGCACAGGGTTAACGCCAAAAGCCGGACGGATTTGGTTTTTTTAATTGACCTTTGTATATTCTTACCTGAATCAAGCTAAATTAGTTTAAAACATTTATGTATTCTTTTGAAAGCGTCCTTATTTTGATTAAGGTCGGAGTAACTTGACCAAATATATAACGCATACACTTTTATTAAAATAATCACTGATATAAGCAATGTGTTACATTTCACCTGCATGAAAACGTTCGGGATCTATTCTCAAAACAGTTGAATGAGTTTCTTTTGTGATAACTTCAAAGATAAGCGGCCATTTAATAGAGTCTAAGCAAATCGGAATGTGACGTAAACATTAAACGCAAGAACACGTAATTATCAGGTGATAATGTAAAGTCTGTTATACTATGAAGGAAGTACAATTAATCCTTTAACCATTACGCAATTGCATTTTGTGCTTAAGTTGAAGTTTTTTCAGCAATTGTTTATTCAACTTATTTTCTCAGCGCAGGTGTGTCGGAATTCCTAGCAAATGAAACTGCTTCTGAACGTCTCCTATCTCTTTGTAGACATGACGATCTTACTTCTGTTTTTATAAGCAGCATGTTGTTTTACCTATTTATTATTATTTTGTGATAAATTTGATGAACACATGGCGTTTTACGATGCATGGCAGTTACACCGAAATTATATATATATATATATAAAAATAAAGAAAATTGACCCGTAACCTGTTAACACGATCACGGATTGTTATCTCTTAGATCCCCTTTATTCATAAACATGTAAGAACCACATCAGCCGTGAAGATGTCGTAACAAAAATGATAACAATCTTGCAAAAGCAGACATGCATTAGATATTTGGTTTACAAATGCAGATAAGACTGAAAAATCCCATTTCAGTTCCAAGATATTATAATATCATGTTGAAATCTAATAATGGACTATTCGTGTCTATAATGAAGTATTGTGTAAAACGTTATATTAAACATATTCATAGATCTAATCAGTTTATCAAAGTTTGCAGATGATGTTGCTTATCATGAGGATGGTTCGTGGAAAGTTGGCCAAGAATTCCGAAAGTAATATGATCTACGTCTTATTACAGAATGAATGTGAACCTAGCCTTTTCGGTTAATGGAGGAACCATTACTCATTTCTTTCTGGGTATTGAAAAGTATGATTTGATGTAACAGCTTCCCTCGACCTGTAAATAAGTGTATACAAACGCGTAAACTATCAGGCTTTAAGGAAAATATCATGTTAAAGGAGCACCCCAAGTCTGAAACATTATCCACCATTCATCAATAATTAAACATATTGTGTCGTAACGTAACAACTCTATGGTGAACGAGCCGCAATGAAAATGACTCGTTGGTGAAAACATATCTTTTATTTCATGAATAGGGTCAAACGACATACTTTATTTTAATACACATGTTAAATAGTTTGATCGGAAGCTACAAGCTGATACAGATCATCGTCTTGTGTATAAACAGTTATGTTTATTGACTGGTTTTCTAACAAATTTTAATATCTCGGCATAAAGTACAGTATTTTGGAAAATGGTAATAAATGATTACGAACGTTGCACTATTCATCAATGTCCATCTCGCATTTAGTACCACCTTTTCTTTAAAAAAATGAAATAAAACTGTAATATAATATGGCCAACCACTTATAAACTTATAAAACAAATGCCTGTAGAAAAAAAGGTAGATGGCTTGGCATCGAACGACAAAATAGAAAATGAACCTACGTAACCTTAAAGATATAGGTGACGGACTCCGTCTTATATTTCCATGTACCCACTCTAAAAAAAGATCTATACCTTTTATAAGAATAATAACTGATCAGCGCAATATACATCAAAACATTGTTGAAATAATATAATTTGATTAGATTAAAACACCTGACGAACCATAACTTTTTCTAGTTCTTAATTATGTATCTATGCTCAAGATATGTTGTTGATTTAGTAGACATATACCATATATATACTGTACGATATGTTATTTAATCAGTAATCTGTTTAGCTTTAAAATACTTGCAAAACAAGAAAATATGACCCTGCAGTCTGGTACGAAATTTCCCGATTAAACCTTGTCGTCTTCCTTCTATCTATTTGTTTATACATGTATTAAGGTAAATTTGCTTGTTGAGTGCTTAAGTTGAATAAGGACTACTATTTGTTCTGGCAATCTCCCATTAAGTTTACGTAAAGGTATAAACGAAATCGTTTAGCGACAGTCGGCTCCTTTTATGTTTGAAGTCGGTCGACTGAATGTAGATTATTGGAAGTTTACCAGATGGATTGGTGTTGAATTATTCGAGTTACTCCACTTGCATTTGTTAGTTCGAATATTTAAAATGTTATTATCTTTTGCAAAATGATGATTTTAAAAGTGAGATGGAAAGGTAGACAATTCAATACACCGGCATATAGATTAACAAGTTGATTTGATATGAAAACGACGTTCGGAATGTATCGACCCGATTTACGATTTGCGACAGTCAATACTTACAGCAAATCTTTGTGTGTAATACAACAATTTGAACAACTGTTTCTTCCTGCTGTATAAACTTCCCTTTGAGTAAAGGTGTGTTTCCTAGGTACACCTTATTCTCAAAAAGGTAGATAATGATTCTAGCACAGCGGTGATACCTCTTTGCGATGTTGTTGGTTTAATTTGTTTCTCTTTAAGTTGAGGTGAGTAATGTATTCTAGCAGGTAGACACATTTCTGAAAGACATGACTGGGATCTTTTAACATAGATTGTACCTTTTTGAGTATATCCATTTAATTAAAGCCTGTGCAACATGTATTCACCCTTATATTTTGTTCACTTTCAGGTTCACCTAAGCCTTGAAGAACAGATGGGGAAACTCGCGCAGCGGCGGGAACATTGTGAGGCAAAGATAATGGAACCTCCTCCGGGTCCAGGTACGTTGAAGATCTACTCTACCGTGTTGGAAAGTATTTCGTTGCTTTCATCCATACTTCCATATCAGACCGGTTACAATTTGGCGGAGTTTAAGCATGCAATGACTATATGGCGGATAAATCACACTGTTTTAACTGATACGCTTGTTATTGTCTGTTATACTTGACTACAGAGAACGGAAGAATTATTTCATCCACAACCCTAGTGATTGAAAGTTTACACTCGCAAGTGTGCTCCAATTGTATGCTTTCAATTTGTTAGGTTGTGTGTGCAGAAAATATTTCTGTAGTTAATGCTTTTTTCAATTGAAAGTTATTCCAAATCCCTTAAACTTATTTGTAATCGTTTACTTCAAAGCTACAAAACATTGGTTTGTTTTGATTGCAATATTAACTTGCATATAAATTCGCGCAAGAAAACGCCCGTCACGTCATTTTAATTATTTGGGTTCAAAAGGGGAACTCCCCGACCCCAAAACCAAAGCACAAACGCAAACAAGACTAAATGAAGGTTCCACCGGATCATTTTATTGGCATGTAATTATCAGAATAGGACATAATTATTATAATTATATTTATTGGTAATTCTCAAACATAGCATTATTCTAAAAATAACATAACACATGTTTAAATAAATAAAATTAGCTTTTATTATTCAAAGCGTTTTATCGTACTTATAAACACAAACATATGCAGTTTGTCAGAGTTTATTAATTCTATAAATTTAAACATGCGTGCTTAATAACAATTTTGAAAGTATTTTATTCTTGTGTCAATATATTGTGGACAAATATGGCATTAAAGAGTTTGTTATCAAATGGGTCAAAACCCTTTATTGCAATATTACATAAAAAAATTCAAATCATGGATGGATATCCGACTAACTTTATCTACATCGTGGAGTCTGTCATGGATGTCCTCTCTCTGCTTTCTTTTTTATTATATTTGTTGAAGTTCTATCAATGAAATTAAAACGTTGTGAAAAGTATGAAGGTATAAAGATACAGAAAGTAGTATAAAAATTACACAGCTTGCTGATGACACAGCATTATTTCTTAAAAACCAAAATGAAGTACCCATTGTTCTAGAAATAAAAGATACCTTTGGAAAACGTTCAGGTCTTAAACTTAACCGGACAAAAACACATGGTTTTTGAATAGGTAGATCAAAATACAAAAGTATCAAATTGAGTCATGGTATTATTTTTACTACTGACCACATAAAATCACTGGGTGTTTTCCTTGGCAATGATATAGATAAATGTGTAAATTTAAGCTGGCCTGAAAAATTGAAAAATGTTAATAACTTATTAATTCATGGAGTAAACGAAAACTATTTTTTGGGGAAGATAACTGTTACAAAAACATTGCTTTTCCCCAAATAAGTATACATAGCCCAAAATAAAGTTACACCTGATTTCATTATGAAGACAATGTACTCGATAATCTTTGAATTTCTATGGAACAAAAAAAGAGACAAAATGAAGAGCACAATTATTGGAAATACCAGACTTTGGACCATACTCTAACACTATGAAATTAAAATGGGCAACACATTTTAGAAGCAAAACTATTGCTAACTAAAACATAATATCATCTATATATGCTTGACCAGTTCGGAAAGAATGTCCTTATCTTTTACATGAGCATAGACTCAAATTTAAACACCCTATCACATATAAACTAACCAGATTTACTACTTATATTAATTACTATATTGTCAAAAAGCCACTCGGATTCAATTGAAAATACATTTAACTGTGTAATCAAACGAATCTATTAATACTAATGGTTATTCAGAACTTTTAATAAAGTTTTGGAACAAACTAATTAACGAAACTATAAATAAGGAAATATATCAGCTCTTTGTCCGGCATATTTTCGAAAAAACGTATATCCATAGTTACTGGAATCAACGTGTTCAAGAAAGTGTTTAGGGAGATCATGTTATTATATATTTCATGAATCTTTTGTTGAGAATAAAGTAAATCAATTCAAAATTAAATTATAAAATAATCTAGGGGCCACTTACGTAAGATAACCTACATGGAAATTGAGACAGTACCCTGTGTATGTGTTGCAAGGGAGTTGTAGGTTATTGACATTTTTATCCATTGTTCTTCATCATCCAATTTTTGGTCGACGATAAATGCCTTTTTAAAACAAAATGTATAAAGAAATTGTTTAATGACAACAAATATATTGTAATAGGATATACGATACACCAAAAAAGAATACCACTGTGTTAATATGGTTTTAAGTAAAATATGTTACTGTATTTATAAAAGATACTTCATATGCGACCGGAGAATGAAGCCCATAAATATATAGAGGATATTTGTTTATTTCAGTGTAAGATTGTATTTTATTTCACGAGTGTCATAGAAAAACATATTTTCACGAGTGGCGAAGCCACGAGTGAAAATGTAGTTTTTTATGATCACGAGTGAAATTAAATACGATCTTACACTGAAATAAACAAATTTTCTGTTTCTTTTATGCCTATTTTCGGAGTTTTATTTGTTTTTTATTTATTTCTGAATTACCCCCTTTTTGAAAAGGGTGGGCTTTACGCCGCTACCCGTGGGGCGCCCCTCATGCATAATTATAGCTGTCAACTTTTCTACTTTCAGTTTGCTGAGAAATAGTTCTCTGCTATTCATTCTTATAGCTTAATATTCGCTCGTTTTTTATTGCAAAGCTTTATGAACAGTAAACAATGAAGTATTATTAGTGCACATTTGTTCCAAAAAATAATGAAAACACTTTTTATTTTAAGATGGACATGAATCATAACCAAATTACTTCGCCGCTATTTAAAGAATGAAAATTTGGAAGGTCAAATGTGTTAGCAAAACAAATAAGGATACTCATTGGATTTTAACCATTTTTCTTAGTTTAAGGCTGCATGTACGCGTGTTTTTATAGTAAGTTAATATTCAGTCATCTTACTGTCAGAGACCAGTCTGTTTCGCTTTAAAATGTTTGTTTTCCAGATATTAAAAGAGTAAATGCCACGCTAGTTTGTTTACACATTTTGAGGTGTGGGTGGGGTAAAATATATCGGATCTATCTGTAAATTGTTGTGTGAATTCTCCAGGAAGCTCATTTTACGTACTACAATGGTTAACAGTTCAAAATACATTTGAACGATGATATAAAATTTTATTTATGTTCGAACAGTTGTTTTTGTCTGTAATTTGTTTGGTATGAAAGCAAATGTTCGAACATTCAGCTTCAAAGATCAGTAAAATGTTTGATAAACGGGATAACCGGTAATAAACGGTAAGTTGTTAATTTCCAATTATATATTTATTTGTTTAAATTTATAAAACATTTCTTTTATATTTTTTAAACATATTTTGACATAATTTATTGAGGTCCAGTGTTCTGTTTTGATCAAGGCAAGTACATGTAACAACAAAGGAATTTAAAGTAGTTCTGAAAATTGATATTTTCACTCCTTATTTTGCAGTGAAAATATCAAATTGATATTTTCACTGTTGTTATTTCACTGGTAAAACCCCATATTTCATCGAAAAGCATGAAAGAAATTGAATTATTTATATTACGATCTAATTGCTTTACAATCATACTTACAAAAAAAAATGTTAATTATCGATTTTTGAATGACTTTATAAAAGACCTTAAGTGCATTGAATAGATACTTTGAATATATAAAAGAAAATATCTTTGTCTATGTATTTCTTTATTTTATGTGACATTGTTGTTTTTATGATCTAATACACAGACTTTTTTACTTTAGCAGTTCCAAAAAGAAAAAAAATGTATACCTAAAAAAAGCTATTTAAATTGTATATAAAAGTTAACAAATGAATACAACTGTTAAGTTCCTTATATAACACAAGTGACCTGAATAATATTGTTATCAATTTCCTAATGCCAAAAAATAATCTAGTAAAATAGGAGTAAAATGAATAACATAAAATAATAGACTCTGGATACAACAATACTTAATTGAGTCCTGCGCTTTGCAACACAGTGCGTATATTGAAACACCAAATACTAAAGTTTGATTTATTTTCTGTATCATATCTTTAGCTTTTATATTGATACAGTATAAGGACATATTCTACTATGCGTGCATGTCTAGTGACATAATGTGGGTTTTATCGTTGTTTCCTCTAGCATATCTGTTGTAAAGTGTTTAATAAAAAATATGAGTCTTGCATTATATTCACATGTTGAAGTTCAAAACAGAAAGTTAAGACGAATTGTGATATTAACTTTTAAAACAAAATCTAGTAAGTATAAACTCATGTTGTTCAATGGTAAACGCGGCTGTTTTCCCTTTTTTTAATAAAAGTAGGTTCCTGACAAAATGCCTTTAATATATCTATTGTTTGGCCTTAAATGAAACCAGTGGTGGATGAAAAACAAATTTATATACAGGATTGACATATTAATGTCTGAAAAAAACTTTGGCAGAAACTAAACTTCCCTCAAATTAATCTGTAATTTATATACATCTCTTCGGCACCCTCCAAGACAGTGCGTATATTTATGATATATCAGGGTCCAGGTTAACAACATGCAATGATATTACGCTTATTTAGTATTATGGATTCGGACTGATTGAACATAATTTAAATCATATCCCAAATATACATCCCTAAATGCCATAAGTCAGAAATATTGAGTTCTTTGGTCAGTCCGGTTAGTCTTGATGCATATATTTCAATATAGTATAACATATTTCTGCTTTGTATTTGAGAAACTCACATCTACAGCTTTTTAACAGAATAACAATTACTGCGTTTTTATTTTTTTTGGGAGGGCTGTTTTTGACTCGATATTTTTTTTTCAGGAATACGACCTGCCGGATAAAAACATTACTTTCATTGGTTTTATCATACGCATCACTGGTTTAAGTCACTATTAGAGTATGGTTTGTGGTACATTTTCACAAAGTATTCTGTGCTCAAGGGGGAAGGTGTTTTACCATTAACCATAGCACGACCACAGTGTATGAATAGCTGAGAACCGACCAACAGAAAATTGTTTTAGTTATATAATTAAAATGTATAATTTCAACATACACTGCATGTGTAGTGTTACATATGCGATCTGTAGGGATACACGAAAGATGATAAGGTCGCAAACCAATCTTCACAGACCTTAAACACTATCCCTAATTTCAAATGTAGAGTTCACATGCTTAGATATGCTTTGTTGAAAAATAGCTACGAAGTAAAACCGTAAATGAACATTAAACATCAAGATATGTTAGGGATATAAAGAAGACGGAACAATCGCCGAACTATCCTCCATGATATCAAATAAGCTAAACCGTTGGTTTAAATTTGTCGCAAACAATAACTATGTTTTCAAATGTTCAGGTCTATACTGCAATGCGACTTGGGACAACGCAATGTGTTGGGAGTATACGGAAGCCGGTACAATCGTCGAACAACCCTGTCCTGACTACATAAACGCGTTCAACATCTACGGTAAGTGGCATTCATACAAGTGATGGGTTTAAAGTGAAACTTTCCTTTGTGCCTCATATTCTATAACATACAGTGCACATTACATGGATTAGCCCGGTAGTCCAAGTGTAAGATTAACATGTTAAGAGGCGCAAAGTTAAAAGTCTGACAGATACTCAACGAGAGACACAACGTCACAATACATCAAAGTTAGTATAAACATTAAAATAACAAGAACCGAGTTTGAGGTTCCGCCTTGGAACGGTAAGTGAACCAAATAAGTCGCGTATGAGCACTCAACCTCAACTTATGTCGGTGCACCTTCAAAATAAATGTATTGATTCTTAAAAATTTACCGCAAATTTGTTGGTGTTTTTTTTTTATATTTGTTTCTTAAACAACCTTATCTGCTTATGCGATTGTCATAAGTAATTGGTCGATTCACTCCACATCAATTGATTAGTTAAAATCATCAGGGTTTTTTTTTGCACCATTCACAGAAAGTGATGTATCTTTTTCTCGAGTCTCGTAGACGCAAGTTCACTTAAATCAACAACAAATTAATGGTAAATATTTGTCAAGATAAAGAATTTGATGGATGGGCAAGATATCCAGTGAGGTCCAAATTGACATCCATTGATTTGTTCTAGACAGATGATTCGTTAAGTTTTTAATATGCAAATTCTATTTCTCCATGCCTTTTTTCCCTAACATTTCCAAGCAAAACAAATTAACTGATCGGACGTTTAACAAAACAAACACTTATCATAATTATAATTGAATTTATGATAACAACTAATTGTTCCGTTAAGAATTGTTTCGAATAATGCTTGACGAATATGCTCAACAAAGTTTCAAGGAAGGCGTTATGATTCTTGTGTAATATGTCCTACACACACACATTTGACTTGTAAAAATCAGGAATACAATGCTTCGATGAACTAAGATAAAACACATAAAAATGTACCATACAACGGCTTAGTTCTCAGACATTTATCAAAGTTATTGGACAAGGGTGAGGTAAAATGTTCGAATTACGGTTTACATCTCAGTGATCTCCTCTTTTCGCTGAGCTTTCCAAGGCGGTTACCCTAACATTGATCAATGTGCGTATTTTGATTCTTGTTTGGTTTGTCTGTGCTATTTTTATGCATTGTGTCTCTCGATTATCCACTCGTACATCTTGGCTTTGTTCCTTTTAATCTTTTAAATTAAGTAATTTGAAAACATACGTTTTATTCATTACATGATTTAATTTGTTATACAATAAATGCATTAAAATAACGCTAACACGATATGTATGAAATTAAAACTAGAACGAAATTTTATATTATCAATAAAAACAGTATCTCTTATGGTCTAGTAATAACGATTGACAGGGTCTTCAATGTATTCCATTGATGTGCGTAAACTTTGAGATTAACTAAATTTAAGTAGATCTGTTATCGAATAATTCATAAAAGGAATAATCAGTGTTTGGCAACGTACTTTAATTGCTAAATTGATCAAGTTTATTATTTATATCAAGCCACTTATGAAAATGTACAAATGCGACGATAATTCAAGTCTACAATGTTGTAAAATTTCAATGGAAACTACGAAAACAAGAACGGAGATAATAGGGAAACAAATCAACATCCTATCAGTGATACATTTTCTGTTGAAGAATTTATTTGGAACGTCTAGCGAGCCGTGTGCCAAAGCAGATTAACGCGGGTTTTCGGGGCATTATAACTTCCGGTGAATCGACTGACATGCTATTTAATTTGATACATCATATTTTAAGATATGGTGTAAAATATATTATCCTAAAAAAGAAGGGATACAAATTTCATAATAAGTTATCCTATGTAACCTATCAGTGGTATCGTCAATATATGTACATTATGTCTTATTGCGAGAATGACTCAGCTGTTTTTAAAAGTATTCTTAGTAGCGATGCTCACGTTGTGTCGCTATGATCCGAAACACGACTCCCGTAAGCAGACGCGTTGAACTAAAGTGGCAGTCACCAATTTGATCATCTTGCATTCCGATGACAAACTTCACTAAGAAATGATATAAAATAGTTTTGTCTTTTTGATTAATCTGTTTTCATACTACCCTAAAAGCCTACTAACAGATGAAAGGGTCAAACAAACACAAACACAGTGACATAATGCTACCAGGCAACACGCATAAGACATCTATTAACATATCGTACTTGTGTATTTGGTAAATGGTGAAATATGTATTTGAATAATCGCCATAGCTCGGATTCTACGAGATAATATTTCAGCGCTACTTTAGTTTCCGTAGCAATGATTCGGCTCCTCTATATTTTAACACATTACAAATCAAATTTAGATCATGCTGTTTTAACAACCCCCTCTCAGACGGAAGTTAAAGTATTCAATTATATTTTGTAATAATTTGCTTTTTTTACAATCTTGCATGTTAAACAATTACAATATTTATGCGAAAACTCACATAATTTAAGGCCCTGATTTTCTAGCATATGTATAGATAATAATGAATAAGAGAAAGAAAACTTTGAATTTGAGTGAGCGAAATCTATCACTCGACAATACTATGGACGACTCTTGTGAAAATAACACCTTAAATCGCCTTTTTTAGAAATATTTTTCTTCAAAGCCATTATCGAATGTTAAGATAAAAGCATTTTGGTACCTACCGTTATATTGGCTTAATGACGTGTCGCTCCAATCACAAAGTTGCTTAGAATATAAATATGTTACTTTACCTTTTAGAAAATGATAACATATCATTTTCTGTACTTTAGGATTTGCGACGCGCGAGTGTCTGAGCGACGGAACGTGGCGTCTCAATCCCAAATATAATAAAACTACAAGCGGATGGACAAACTACAGTGGATGTGCTGGACCAACTCCAAGTCCTCCCGTTGACTATTCGGTGAGTACTTTACGAAGGCTAAGGCCGTATTCAATATTGTTCTTTTTCTTGTCCTCCTAAGACAGGCCTTAGTGAATCCATTCAGTCCATTTGCGAGTTATTTTTACAGTTATATCAATTCATTTGGATTTCATTTACATATTAAGTGAAAAGTAAGAATATAATTGAATAAACCCCTGTTCATCGACGAAATATATATTTAAATTCATCCTCTAAAAAGTGTTCCTTAAGACCATTTTCTATTATCATTCACAACCGCTTAAAATATTCTCAACTTTCTTTTTCCTGTTTCGAAACCGAGTCAATTACTCTTTATAATGCATCCACGGTTTATTGAAGACTAAACTATTAAAAACAATATTGAACTTTAACGTATTTTCGAATATAAAGTTGATATCCCATTCAATTGAAACAGATTGGAACAAAGACATATATATATATATATATATATATAACTATTTGAATCAGTGTTTGTCAAAGACGATATTAGGATTTCCATTACAAAATCAATCCTCATTATGCTAATTAAATTGGAGAAAAGTATTCATGCTTTTAAACGTCTATTAATGACATGATTAAGATATGAAACAGAGCAGACTATGTTCGATTCGACATCGGTAAATATAGTTTTATCGTGCCAATCTATTCAGAGAAATTAGACATTAATACTTTACTTTACCTTATAAAAGTAGGGGATTATGAGTGTAACTATCCTTTTTTAGTTCGAAAAACTAATGAAGACGTCTGGAATACTCGTAAGTAGATGAACTCGTAATGAAATAATTTATCATCATGAAAATATTCTTAGAACAATAATGACTATAAGTATGTTATAGGACGTATATCTTAGGCAAGTTTGGTCGCTAGATGTATTTCATTATACAGAAGTTGCTATATGCAATACAGTTATGGTCCCTATATGTCATAATAATTATCTTTTAAGTTCAAAGTAATGATATTGGAAGTGATTTATCAATATAAAGAAGTAACTGCAGGGTTCAGTATTATACTTGCCAATGGCTATGTGCAATATATCTTCCTCATTTCAGCACCACTTTACCAAAATTCAGCTGATGTCTGAAGTGGGCTACGGGCTTTCTCTGGTCGCACTTATCATCGCCGTCCTGATTATGATAGCATCCAAGTAGGTTATTTCAGTGTTCCACAAATTGGTTATTTATCTGGCGTTACACCTTTCATGATTATATTCATTTTTTATGAATACTTGGGTTAGTTACACGATTTAATTAGGCAACGATACCTTTGTGACCGATGTCTTATTGCGTGCAACAGGAATACAAGCATTTCAGCAATTTCTGTCGTTCATTGAGTAATTATTCATGTCTTGTTTCTTCTGGATCATTATATGGTATTTGGTTAACTTTTGTAGATATAATGTCACTTAAATTCTTGTTTGTATAGCATTGAATATAGATTGAAACAAGTTAATAAAACATGCTATGAACAACGTTGGCACGATGTTACGCGATAGTGTGGATTGTGACGAGGGGGAGTATCTCGAGGAAACCACTTCTCCAGCTTATTACATTTAAGAGGGGTGATCAGTAATTGCATGAACCTGATATAACTTTTGAATACATTCGCCTATGATGTACATTTACTATGCTGGCTATTTAACCTATGCTTACCAAATCGTGAACCAGCCTCAAAATGCTTGTTATTTTTAAAGGATAAACCGCCAATCGAAAATGGATGTTTGACAGCAGTTTATCTTACTAGCAAATTAACGGAAAATCACTTGCTTTTACGGTGGTATTACTTTGACTGAAGTTTAAAATCTTACTTTTCGCAAATTAAAATACCAGCTCGCATGTTTAAAATATTATTTTAAACGGTGCTTTCGGGGTTGCGCTTATGTCAAGGTATATAAACGTCATTTCAATCATCATAAACATTATTAAAACCAGGCGCCTATTTCCCGATACACCGACAGTTTTGTTTCATAAATTACTACAATCTTTAATCTTTTTCAGACGTCTTCATTACAAAAGTAACATACTACACATAAACCTATTCTGTGCCTTCATCCTTCGCGCTTCTGTTACGTTCATCAAGACCCTTCTGTTTGTTGATGACATCGGCCTAGAGAAAGACATAGTGAGAAAGAAAGGTGCCATAGAGTTTGCCACTGAAGGAACGGTAAGTCTGCGATGACTTTTTTAAACCATTCTTTACACCAAATACACATAATGTGGACGAAAGTGATATTTCTCACAATACGTAATTGAATTGACATGATAAATTGAAAACTCACTTCACACTATTATTCGATGTGATGAATGCAAAAGCATTTGTGTGGAAAATATTTGCTACGTGTTGCTTTGGTGTAACGGGTTCGAAAACAGCATGAGGTAGAGCAGTTAAATTTCTAACCCGTATACAGTGCTTGGAACATCCTGTAGAGTGGCTAATTTTGACAATTCTACCCTAACGTTTTTAACAAATGTCATCACTTGCAGTTGCAGTTATCGCAGTCTTTGAAAGAATGCTGGATTTCTCATACTGTTGTTAAATTATGTAATTTAACTGGTAATAGTAGGGCTTCATTGGCAAACATTATGCCATCCTGACATCATTGTAAAGAAACACTATATCCATACCCTGTAGATTCTTGGTCACCTACTAACCTTTCATGAGATGTGCTCTCGGCCGAAAAGTTTAGAAAATTTTAACATAGATGTTTTATTCTTAGCATACATGATTCTCGTCATTAAACGTATTTTGTTTTAAAGTATACCCCCGGATTTACTTGTCAGCGTGGAAGTCCCTCTTCTTTTATTCGCCTCCTCGACAAAAGGCATTTAGGTTGGCAATTAGACCGTCGGACAGTCGGTTGGCCATGTTTACATCCGAATACTTTGCAAATCATCAAAATGCACACAATGTTGTTTGTACTGAGCGGGCGTTTTATTTTTGTTTACTCAGCTCTTTATTTCAACAGACTACAGACTTTAACAGTCTAATCCAGTTTATGTATAAACAAAGGAACATTTTTTGTGTAACGCGCATATTGTTATGTTTATTATCATTTCGCATCAAAGCTGATTTCTTTAGCGAAACTTATCGTGGAATACAAGGTATTTTGAAGAGAGTATAATTCTTATAATTACAATTGTCACCTTTCTTGATTACTTCAATTTAATTTACCCTTTACGATATGCTGGTTTTACACAATGAAAAGCTTACTAGCCAAACAACTTACAATAATCCTGTTAACAGAGCGTAAACATTCGACACAGGAAATCAAATAGATGTTTTTGCGTAGATCCACAATATCACTGAAATAATAATCAGAAACTGAATTGGTTTGCTGTTAAAGTATATAATAAGTTGATATAACTGGAGGAATAATGTTCTGTTATTATGAAAAGCTTGGGTAACATTAACACTTCAGTTATTTGTCTAATAATGTCTTCACAGATAGAAAATATAACATCTTACATAAAATCACCGTTTAAATAAGTTAATTAGCAAACATAAATGAATGAAGGAACTAACTTCAAACAGGTTGATTCTAACGCAATACTTTTGGTCGGCTATTAGGGACCATAAACATTACACTACGGTACACATTAACACTAAAATGGTTTTATGTTAGGTATAAATTCAAGTTAAAAGTGTCAAAATTCAAACGAAAGTTGTCAACATTTGAGTTTACATTTTTTGGTCAGTCAAATTTTTCTATAAGTTGTACGGTAAAGAGAAGTTTTCAAAAAGTCTTATACAGACTCGGATTTTATTTTCTTTGTATTCGCAAATATTTACAAATGAAATCTCTAAAGCCGACTTTGCCAATTTTAAGTAGTTCGAAATTCCACCAACTAGTTTATATATGAAGTTATATTTCAGCACTGGGAGTGTAAGCTGGTCGTAACGTTGCTGGTATATGCGCTATCTGCAAGTATGATGTGGATCTTAATGGAAGGACTCTACCTACACATGCTGGTGTATCGGACACTGCTAACAGAAAGGCATGGGACAAGATTATACGTGATACTTGGATGGTGTAAGTAACAATGTTTAACAACTAGCTCTCAATTTTCAAAACAATCAAACACACAATTATTTTTTTGTTGAGCCCTTTAGAAGCATAAGTTAAAACATCGAGAGGAGCTAATAGTCTAGCCTCCGAGAAGGTATATTTATATTACCTTAACAGTGATATAAAACTGCTTACAAGATAAAAATATCCTTCGAAATTAAAAAATACCCAAAGAAATCACAATTTGGTTCCGCACTGAAAATATCCAATTATTTAAAATTCCACATTTGTTTTTACGTTTGGCCCCGGAAGATTAACTCTTCCACCTGGTATATTTCTAAACAACCGGATGCAAATTGACCTTTCTTTCAGTGACGCCGTTAACGTTCATTGTTCCATGGATATTCGTTCGAATATTTCTCGACGACGAATTGTAAGTATAGTCCAAAGTGTACAGCTTTGGTTACCTACCGGACTTTTTCCTGCAGTGTCCATCGTTTTTTTAATATCCAAAAGTAGTTTTACTTTCATGTGTCTATCAATTTATTATCTCACTTCTCGTTAAAAAATGTCAGTGTACGTTTTTGTCTTATGAGGGATGAGAACATTCACCAATGGTGATAGTTTCTTGTGCCCATTGTTTAATTTGTGTTTGCAGTGATTCCTGTTTTTTAAGTGGTTCCTGATCATAATTTAGTCAGTTGAGCTTTCTTTTATTATTATTATTATTATTATTATTATTATTATTATTATTATTATTATTTTTATTTTTATTATTATTAGTATAATTATTATTATTATTATTATTATTATTATTATTATTATTATTATTATTATTATTATTATTATTATGTTGTTGTTGTTGTTGTTATTGTTATTATTATTATTATTATTATTATTATTATTATTATTAATATTATTATTTCAGATGCTGGAATACATATAAATATGGCGAACATATATGGCTGATCAGGGGACCTTTGACAGCCTCAGTTTGTGTAAGTTTTGATGATAGATTGAAGATATAATACTTTACGCAAAAGAAAAAAGCCCAAGAACATTCATCGCATGAACACCATTGGTTCATTTGATCGTTAACGGTCAGGAACTGAAAATGCCTTGTAAAAGTCTTACTTTATTGTATGTTTGAAAATACTTGACGACATTTAACAATTCGTTTTGCAAATGAGTGCTGATCTTGTTTTGTTTATGGTACGTCAGTAGCAGTAAATTGCCTTAATATAAGCTCATTATCTTGCTCTTATACATCGTCTGTCTCATTAGTTTGCCATACGGTGTTCTTTTTGTTCCTCAACATAGCTATTCTATTTGTACTACATGAAATATCTTGTGATTTCACCCAAAAGCCAGAACCCTTGACTAGAGATAACATTAGTAGAATATTGACATGACAATGATGGTATTTATGGTTATTTAAGATAATCAACATCTTTTTTAAAGCCGGTACTCTGATGATTGGCCGGTGTTGCACTTTTTCATGCTCATACACCAAAGCGATGATGTTAAATTTGTCATTGTCCAACCTGTGATGAATAAGAATGCATTTTTTCTACTGACGGCGAACATTTTCAAACACAACGAGGCTGCTAGATTGTATATTTTTTGGTGGCTTGATCCTTGTTCCTTATAATATGATCTTGGTTACGGTTAAGGCTACTTATTCCTGTGCCATGACAAAAATGCTAAGGCGTTCTTCTCATGATTATTGTTCTGATCTTAATGACGGGTTGCAAACGCTGCATACTTGCGAAAGACAAAGTATAACAGTATTATAGCTTGTTTTGTTTTGTATTTTGTTTCAGCTGAATTTTATATTTTTCCTGAATATCGTTCGAGTTCTCTGCGTTCGGGCGAAAATTGGCAGACATGTGAAAAATGACGCTCAACAATTTAGGCAAGTGTTTTGACATTTTAGTTATATTTTGGAATTAACGGTGCCATTTTCTGATAAACAATATACAGTTAATGTTTAAAAAAATATCATGTAAACTGCTGCAATTATATGACAAATGACTTTAAGTAGTTTATGCGTTCTATCAGGACGATTTTAAAAATATAGATACGTATTTGCACGATGCTACTCAAGAGTGAACTTGAACTCGTTTTCCTGCCTGAAAAGTGAACCTAACCAGGGATCAATATGGATATAGCTTATCGGATTTCACTATATGAATAACAGACCTTTACATTCAGTATGGTTAATGATTTGTGATCATCATATTTACCGAAATTGCATACTTAAATACAGCCCAGAATAACAGCATAATCAGGTACATAAAAGAGACACTTAAAGATGTTTTCCTACTTTTTGAAGTTTGGTACTTAAGTGTATTTACATTGAAGACATTGTTTACTTTCAGGAAAACAGCTAAATTTGTTTTAGTGCTTATTCCACTGTTTGGAGTAATTTATATAATATTTTCTGCGGTTCCCACCGGACTCAGCATTCAAACGGATATCATATATCTATATGGAGAAATGTTCTACAACTCTTTCCAGGTAAGTAATATTTGAACAGCATTCTAGAAAACGCTGGTTTTATTATTTTTGAATTTAGTTTTTGCTGCTTTCTTTATAAATACTTTAAATTCACTATGAGAAGGCTTAAAATCAACATAACGCACTTATTCCTGTATACATTCTGTATAATATAAAATAAATACTTGTGTTTAAACGGCACGGGTTAGAATTTCTTTTTACTAATTTTGTCTTTCTTTGACACTGACAGTACGCATTTATATATGTTTATTCGAATAAACCCTACAACAGTAGTTTAATTCAAAATTCCGTGGTCTAGTTCAATACATTATGTTTTTGAAAAACTCAAATCACTTATGCCGGTCATAGGGGGCATTTGCAGTGTCGCTCTTACAGCTTCTTTCAATAGACAGTTTCGATGCAATTGGGGCAGAGGTTTCATACATTTGATTTAATTTTAATAGAAAAGAACTACGCGTAAACATACGTTACCGTGCGAATTGTTTTGTTGCTATAAAAATAAGTGATTAAAATACAAATGTACTCAAAATTTGATTTTTGTTTCAGGGCTTCCTGCTTGCAATACTCTTCTGTTTCCTAAACGAGGAGGTAAATATATGCATAAGAGCATGGGTCATTGGACGTCTACCTCTCCCTCAGTCAATTGCTGATGGGTTCCGCCCGAGGTGTGTGAAAACGCTATGAACCCGCTCAAATGGTGTTACCATCTTCAAACCATCTTAATATTCCACCCGTTCTGCTTTTCGAAACCTAAGTCATATATTTACAGTTAAGGTTTAAACGACGAAATGGTGTAAACATCACCTTCATCTTAATCGACAGTATGAACCTTAAATTGACAACATGCACTGTCAAGCTCAAGGCAGTCAATATGTATACACAACTTTAAGTTCAAATATGTTTTTATTTATTACATTGACTTTTAAATGATGTGAACATATCTTTAGTGTATGCATTTAACTTAAATAAGAAACTTGTTTGTATTTAAAACACGAATCGCTATGCGTATATGGAAGTTAGTTGACTTCACTGACTTGAACCTATCTGATATATCGTAAATCTTCAAAACATTGGAAGGGATTTACTTTTTTTCATCCATAATACATATTTTTAGGTATGGTATGTTACTTTCTGTTTAATGACTCTGTCTTTCCATTAACATTCTTGCAGTTAAAATGCGTTCTAATATGGACTGACGTTTTCTGGATTTGTGTAGATTAGAGAAAAGAAAGAGGAATATAAAGTGTCTTTAAAACCTTTAAAGAAGATCTAAAGATGGTCAATTTCTTCAATACACATATATATGCAATATGTATGCGAAAAACTACAGAGCTACACGCTCAGTAGCGAAAAGTTTAAACATAAACCCGGTTTAATGGTACTGTGTAAACGCCAAAGACATTTAACATAAACACAAAAAATCACAAACAGTAACATGGAACAACAGCACAAAACTCCTTAAGCAGCACAGTGCATACATACTATATATAAAAAACTAGGTATGTATATCAAGTCTTGTTCAAGTGATGCGGAATTTGCTTGGTTACCTTTTTATACGACTGTTATATTAATGACGAATACTAACCATGTCGTAAGCTTGCCATAACTTTCTAAACAACTGCATTCATTGTGCTACAACTTAATCAAATGAATATTCACATGGAATTTAACGAATGAATGAACAGTTGGTATTGTCCGAATCATGTTTAGTAGAAGCATATTTCATCGTTATCAACAGCGAGCAACAAAAATTGCAATTATAAATGTTGCAATTGCTTCTGTTTTAGAGTGTAGTCTTAGGGGTTGTTAATGCATTTGTATAACATTTATTTGCATCTTTAGTTTTTCCAAAGTTCAATTATATATTTCGTGGCATTTCGACATTATCTAATATATCGTATGGATTAGAGAATGCTTAAGCCGTTGCTATCGAACGCCGACAGTGTTGCATCTTTCATATGTAAATGTACAACGAGTACAAACTATTATGTTGGAAAAACTCTCGTAAGCACGATTTCTGTATGGAATCATTTCGTTTAACGCTACATATATATAAAAAAAACTTTAAATATTCTGCTGGAATCATGCGATTAATTGCTAAGAAGACTATTCACACACTGTGTATGAATATATGGCGTTTTCAATTGTACAATATTGCCTACTCACTATGAACGAGCACTCGTGACTTAGACAAATTGTTCAACATATTTCATTCCCGCAGGTCCACAATGAAATACGCCGCTTCTGGTATCGACGGCGCTTCAATGGATTTAATACGAGAACAATCATGCTGTCGTCCTGGCGAAAAGGGTCGAGCAGGAACCCACGTGAAACCCTCACGAGAGACACACGTGTGATTGAAAAGTGTGCCAGTTCAGGTAGTTCAGGGGAAAAACCAGGCCGCAGCTCGTGTAAGATAAACAAAAATTGCCAAGAACACGTGACTTGGAAAAGTTCAAAACGTGAAGGCAATGGACCCGCCTTTGTGAACACATGTGTAACGTGGAAAAGTGACGATTATGACAGAGTAAAGGTGGACAACGCAACACATTCAGCAACGGGTACCTCCGGCATCGTGGTGTAAGGATTTAGTGCTTGTGATACTTTGTGATGAGCCATACATATACTTTGGTCATATACTATTTGGAGATAATGTGTACACTTAATATAACTTTAATTGTAAGTTCATATATATGTCTACTATCGATTACCAAGATAAAAACAATGATATTAATGTATGTAACAAAAGAATATTAATCAGTATAATCAGTTTTTCTTTTTTCCTTTGAAAAATTCACAATTATTATGTAAATTGATTGGAAATATTTCGTCTACTTGGTGCAAAATGTCGAGTAAATTTGATACAGTTTTTTTCTCTTATATCGCCGTTTGAATACCTTGAGTGTGAGGTATATGCTACTTGAAGTTATGTGTCCCAATGAAAGCCTGTTATCAAATATGGTCGTAAAACTTTAGACAAATTGTCATTTACTTGTTAAACTATTTGAAATACTATTTTGCAATTGGTCGATTTTCACGTACAAATGCTACTTTCATTTTAATATTTTTTATAATGTTTGTTTAAGCAAACAAAATTCCACATCTTACATTAATTACAAATTATGTTGACAAAATGTCAATTTTTGAAAACTTAATGTGATCTGAAAAGTTATAGTTAGAGATTATCAATTATATTATTTAGCACAGTAAATTTAATTTCATTTTAAATGTGTTATATCGGGTGTATAATTTACTCAAATGATACACGAGACAGTATAAAAAACCAGTCCATCGCATCTCCTTTACAAATAACAACAGTTACAGTACATATTTGACCCTAGCTGTCCATGTTGTATGTTTTTGAATAATCATGAAATGATACTACTCATTGATTTAAAATGAGTTATGAAATGAATCTTACTTTGAAGTAAATAAATTCAATGATTTGTTGTATTCTGTTCTCCAACCGTGTACAGCTGTGTTTTCCTGAGGTAAGGGGAATACTTTCTGATTGTTGTCGTAGACAGGTAAAACGACGCGCAAAGGACGGCCATTCTTCAAATTAGCTCATCTTGAAAACAGTAATACTTGAATTAGTACTGTGTTGTATTTTTTTGAGCTGTGAGCTGTCATACAAACTCAAAACTAGTCTTTAATACTTAAAGATGCTACAATATAAGATGGAAATGCGAGTGATTCATTTGTTTAGGACAGCAAAGAAATAACGCAACTGTTCGGACTTACAGGACTCCTTACATAAATTCTTATGTGAAAAACTACAGAAACAAGCTCAGTAGCATACAGTTTCAACATCAA
This sequence comes from Mya arenaria, assembly GCF_026914265.1. NCBI lineage: Eukaryota > Metazoa > Mollusca > Bivalvia > Myida > Myidae > Mya > Mya arenaria. The sequence goes on from NC_069122.1 coordinate 61,639,065, forward strand.
TCCGGTTTAATGGCACTGTTTTAATGGTTTAAAAATACTTAGCGTTAGTTTATACTATTATCCTAAAACTCGATTAGGACAAAAGCTACTATCTCATAGAACCATGTTCAATTCCATTTCCTGACTAGAAACTAGTACTGGTCTCCGTTTTGAGAAGTCATGAGAATGTATCCTTCGTAGGACTAGAACCCACTACGTCTTGGGTAAGAGGCGGGCGTGTTAACCACAATATTTATGCGAAAAGCTACAGAAACAAGCTCAGTAGCAAAACATTTAAACGGTTTAATGGCACTGGTAAACGCCAAAGACATAAAACATTAAATCAAAAACAAGAAACATGTAAGAACAGCACACAACTCCACAAACAGCACAAACAGCACAGAACATACATACTATGCATAAAAAACTAGGTATGTTTATCAAGGATTTTTAGGTACCGCCTTGGAACGGTCAGTGAAATGTAAATGAAAATAAGACGACTATGACCCTTTTTAGCTTTAATAACACAGTTGTTACCCATCTGGACTTCTTAGGTTCACTCAGGATGGCGTTCCAATACACGATGTGAACAAGGTAAAAACATGTTCAAGATGGCGTCTTAATACGTAATAAATGTGTTTTAAATATTGCCTTCCAATTTATTGATGCCATTATAGGACCTAAGTCAGATTAGGAAGTTGTTATTTATTATTTAATCACGATGATGGAAGTGTCACGCATATCAACTTTGGAAATCAGTATGGAACAAAAATACGACAACAACATATATTTCAAGGTAGTAAATAATAGAATGCATCCGTTAAATAAATGTTTACAATCAATTAACGACATAGTGGAAATTTTCACATAATTATATTTCACAACACTATGTAAATAACATTCATGTTTTCCAAATAAAACGATGTCTTATAACGCAGAAAAATGGCGGAAGTTACAGTTTCCTGACAACTTTAGGAATAACTTAAATCGTGAAATAAACATTACTTTAGAACATATACAGTCTACATACCATGTATGGTTTTATATGTACGAACGATTGGTATTAAGCTAAACCATGCAAGGATGTCATTTAAAATGTCAACATAGGCAAATAATACACTGGGATAGGATCAGAGCGGATAATTTTGTGACAAGGACAAAAGTCGAACATTAAAAAAAACCATGTTTAGGGACACAAGGCATGGCTTACAAGGCAATGGCCCACAAGGCAATGAACTTGGTATGCAAACATATCAACAAAACAATCACAAATACAAACAAAATCAGACCATACTTTTACAAATGGCTTTACTGATCTATTATGGGATAACCTCGTCATTGAACGGTCAGCGTTATAACCTTTTTGGGTTAATATCACTCCAAAAATTAGCATAGGAACGACATTCTGCGATCAAAACTGCGCGCTAGATGAGAGTATTCTTTGAACGTTTAATATAATATTCAAGGTATGAATACGTAACAAGGTCAGTCATGCATAAACTGAAACATGCCTAAACTGGATGTTCTTATTATGCCCCTGAGAGGTGTGTTGTTGAAAGTATATGTATTACAGCTACATAATAAAATCTGCAGGGACGCGAAGGAGCACAGCGCTGTAAAAAATCAGGGCACGTTGAATATATGCTCATTACATTTATGAAACAATATAACATGACTTAATACAAACTCTATTCTATGCTATCAGCAAACAAACTTGATGAACTCGTACAAAGATTGATTTCTGCTAAAGAGTCTGATAGATATTAGCGATATAAATATTTAACATTGTATATGTATTCAAATATAATATTACAATTTCAGTGTTACTTGTTTACACAGAGACAATTCAATTTCCAGAACTACAATTTATAACTACAAATGATTAGAATGTTCGCATTTCGCGAGATATACCTCATCGTCCCTTTAATATCCACGATAAACCTTCGGATGCCCTTCTTAAATATGTGTCTATGTTAAGTCTGCAGTGATAGACCAAGCAAAGAATCAGGTTACTGGACCCTTTGTTCAGCTCCGCTCTTATGCTATCAACGGTTTTAATCACAATGAATGCGATGTGTTGAGTGATAGGTTCTAATAAATAAATCATTCACATGGTTAACATTCGGCTGAGAGTTTAAGATGAAAAACAATAAACGTCTTGCTAAGCTTAAACAACAGTTTAGTAAACATATGCCAATTACATCGTAATATGAACAAGAACATAATCAATGTACATCTTGTAAGTATTTATTCGAGTTCCGATCTACCTTAAATAAATTCATCGCATATTAATAAGTGATATGGTATTTTGACGTTTTATATTTGCTGAACATGCCATTTGTGTAAAGAAAACGTCCGCATTTCAAGAAATAAATGAGAGAGTTTCTTAGATAAAATGTTGTTTCCAAGATGCCAGACACAAGGCGGCAAAATTTCGAATTTTTATTTTCACAACAACCAAAGCGTTCGAAATTTCAGATACAATCAGCCTGCTTTTATTTTGTTAGTTGATTGATAAAGCTTCAACAACCTGCAATCCGCGCTCAGCAGAATTTTAAAGTGCTGACGATTGATTTCAACTGGTAAGATTTCAAAACAGTTTTACCTCTCTTGCTCAAAGTATCACTGAATGTTAAAATGAATATCGAGTTTATCTCCTAATTTACTTATGTCCAGTCATTTTTTTTTCACTTTCGTCTATTTTTGACGTTTGTGTTTTGTTCATTTTCTACAATGGTTTTGCTTCTATTAAACAACAACATAACGCTATTACCATTTACCATTTAATACCTTCTGATCGAGTTATTTTCGATTTTGCAATTAATTTAGGGATTAAAATTCGACTTTTTGAATTTTAATGGGTTATAATATGCAATGGGGCAGTTCAAAATGGGTGGAGTCTGAATAATAATAAGGAAAGATTATTGGAAGCTTACAGAAATAACCTTTACATATATCATGACTATGAAAAGCAAACTAAAGATCACCATTCTGTAAAAAACACGTTCGTTTAAATCTGAATATGTGTGCGTCTTTTTATTTATGTCATTATATCACGTTTTAATAAAGAAAATCCAACACTTGATCATTACACAAAGTAGTAATATTCCCGTTGCTCAGTTAAGGTATCTTATGTATAATGATGTGGAAATCAGCAAGCCTTGTGACCATATTTTAATTTGCGAGAGGATAGTTTTTGCACACATAGAATATGTTAATATTATATTTAACAAATTCCAAATACGCTTTACCGGTTATATATTTTCGGTCATGCAGTTCCCCTTTAAGTGGTATCAAATTATATAAGGTCACCGGGAAATGTAATTTCCTACGTTTGAGTAAAACAAATAAGAAGGAAATTATTTCCTCTTGTTTAAAATGAAATAACCGCCAGGAATTCGTGCGAATATGAATGTAAAGGCATTTTGGGGAACCGAACCGTTCACATCGATTCATTTGATTGTTAAATTTAAATGGAGGGTTTTTCCTCGGCCAGTCAACCACGTCTGTAAGCTCCATTTTTGTCAGGCATGTTGTTACCAAGACAATCTTTGCTCATGTTGCCAGTTCATGCTGTATGTGTTTATCGGTTTCCCAAGTGCTTCATTGAGACTTTTAAAATAATACCATTGAAAGGTATTGATGTTTTTGTTTTCTATAGGAGGTTTTAGAATGGTTTTCAGGAGACTAAGGTTTCACATAACGGCATTTGTACATATGATAGTTTTCTTGCGTCTCAAATACCAAGGAGAAGATTCAATCGAATCAGTTATAATCCGAGTGCTATCACATTACATATACGTGACAATACGTGAATAAGCTTTCATACACTGGTCCTAAAGACCTAAACATAATTTACCAATACTATAAATAAAAAGCCTAAATTAAACCAACGCTTCAAATTGCTTGCATTAAGTGATTCATATTCTTTCGAGGTATTTTAGAGCGTCTATCAATAAATATCGGTGCGACATTCGTGATCGGATGGTAATCCGGTCTGGGGATTCTGACAATCATTAGTTAATTGATGTAAAATGAAGAGGCATATTATCTGCTTAACTTAAGGACAAATGTTATAACCCTGGAATGAAATGCGGCTTAGCAAGTTTGCTTCATCATATTAACAAGTTACAAAGGGAATATTAAGGAATAAGTACGATGTTTACAATATTAACAGCCGTCTGATACGATAATGACCTATAAAAATGCTAGTTGAAAGGCAAAGAATCTTGAACAAAATGCGCCTTTCTGGACAGCACTGTATAATTATGTCCTAATTATAACTTTCGAGATACAACTATAACCTAATATTTCTGTGGGATAATAAGTGCCTTATCTAGCTATCTTTTTAGCTGCGAATTATATTGTTTCGATCTCTGACCGATTTAAAGCGATGTGTCTCTTTGTCTTCTGGAATAATTTGATGACTGAGTGTGTGTGTGTGTGTGGGGGGGGGGGGGGGTACATTTGTTTCACGTTGTCACCGGAGTAATGCATGAGCGTCAGCCCAAATAAGTGTGTCAGTCATGTTATATTTAAGGCGTACAGATCAAATATAGAATTTAAACCTACAAAGAGTTACTCTGTTTCTTTAATGTGCTGTAGTGAACATTACTATCACAACGGGTCCCCGTTTAACGTCCCTCCCGAAAGTCAGTTTGTAGTGGTGAGGCGAGAGATTGAGCATACAAGCCCTCGTTTGGCAGTATGTTGTGTTCAAGACGACGGAGCCACCACATAAATGATAAGAATGTTCTTAAGGAGAAATTATCGTGTTTTGTTAAAAAAAATGTGCATATCAAGATTAGATCAAACGAACGAATCATCTGTCTTTATATGCAAATCAAAGTAAATACCTGATTCAAATGAGTTATGCGCTCAAACGGAGTAATCTTCCCATCCATTTTGCTCAAACACCGCTTAATAACAGCCAAATCGCATTTTTAATGTTAAATTTCTAAACGTATTTCATGGCTGATTGTACAACAACGTACGCACGCAGTATTTGTAATATAGCTTGCTGAGTGGTTGTTTTATTTTCCTTTCAATTTAAACAAAGACATGCTAGTTGCCACTTAAAGAAATTGGCCTTTTTCAGAATTTGTATTATTACAAATTGGATGCTTTATTCATCGGGATTATTGAGTTTATTGACTGAATGCCATATCCATCTTTTCATGACAAAACTTTATGGATCAACAATTGCTCTATTCCTCCTGGTTTGAGAGATATGTTTATCCACATATCAAATCACACTGAAAATGATACAGTTCGTTGCAAAAAATCAAGAAATAATTCGATTGGAACAAACATGAAAATATGGAACCATACGCCGAATGTTTTTTTCAAGTGGTCGCAATTCCGTTTAACATTCACAATTCAATCCATGTGATTGACCCTTTGTTTTAGCACACCGGATAGGTATTTCCGTTGAATTCAGCCGTGCTGGAAAACTCCATCTGGCACCCCCGTGCCAGATGAGTCACGCGCTGTGAGGTCATGTTATTTATTGGACTTCTTATTTACCAAATATGCGTACATTTCGATCATATACAATAGAAGACTCTACTGTTGTGTGTGTTTTTTGCTTTAATAATGTCAAAAATATAAATATATACAAGTATTGTCAAATTCAGATCAAAATACAACAAGTAAACATTATTAACAACAAATAGTAATAGTAACAGGTGCGAGCACAATCCACTTCCGGTTGCGTTCTTAAAGTAAACAAAATAAATAAACATCACAATAAACAACTAAAATGTCTCTTTTGCGTGAATTGAAAATTGGAGATGTCATTCAAATAGGCAGCAATGGTGAGAAAGGCAAAATAATTGACATTTACATGCCTCTTGGTACGTTTTCTATGTACAAGGTACACACCTACTGCACAGGTGAAATTAAGTCTGCTGCACGTCATGAATTAGTGAAAGGATTGCCTGACCAAGACTTTCAGGACCTATTTGATTGTTTTTCGCACAATGGCATTGATCAGGCCATGCAGACCATTGCAAATCATGAGCTAGATTTAGACAATAGCAATGAAGTTAGTGTGCAGTCCATCCCATCCACCCAGTTGAACCTCCATACCGTCCCTCCTGCTGACCACACAGTCCATGCTCCTTTAGTCCATGAGTCAATTCAGTCTATTGCTATGAATCATTCAGCTCAAAAACGTAAAGCCGTACATTTTGAACCACAGTATAACACAATAATAAACTGTACCATTAATTAAAACTTGTTAGCTTTTGTATGTAACAAATTAAAATAGACAAAATTACTTTTTTCATATTACGAACCAGTCAATAATAACCACGACCCCCCCTCCCATCCAGGCCGGGGAAAAGGGCCTTGTTTTAACATTTCAGGTAGCCCCCCAGTCCCAAGCGAATGTGGTGATTTTGTCTTTCAGTGATTATTTCATCGCTAGGGTGCGGGGGCATTTCAATGATTTTGCGGTAATTTTACCAGCAGTTCGTCCCCGCAGGGAGGGGTGTTTACCCGGGTTTGGCTGCATCCAAAGTCAAAGACCCCGCTATTCCACAGCCCTGGGGAGGAGGGGGCCATGGTAGCTACAATAATGAGCGATCAGGCATACTTTTTTATTATTTTAACATGTGTTATGTATCCCTAGCTACAAACAAATCTCGAGTCTGCCATAGTCTAAAAATCTTCAAAAAACTCGTTGACCGCCATTTAGGTGGACTAGGGGCCATGGTTACAATTCAGTTATATATTGGCATTTGTTATTCATCTGTCTTCAGTCACCCAAGCACAAATCATGTCAATAATGTTCAAATGGGACTGCGATTATTTATGACCTGTACTGTATGATTATTGTAAACACTTACCATCAGTTTCATGAATCCTCTTATGTAAGTTGACTATTTTACAGCTGAAGATCATCCGTTCTATCTGTCATCAATTACACATCTGAAGTTTCCGGAGCAGGAGGAACAACGGCTTTTGCGAGCACCAGTTGGCATCAACAAACTAAAATACCTTATGAAGGTCATTGCAAGGAATGCCAATCTGCCGGCACTGTCAAGTGGAAAGCGGTTGACAAATACCAGTGTGCGAAAGCGCTTATGTCAGAAACTACTCCAGAATAATGTGCCGGACACCCAAGTCGTTCTGATAACCGGACACAAGAATGCCAACTCATTGAACAACTACCGTGTCCTGTCTAATTTGCAGCAGAAAAACCTCTCAAATCTTCTTTCTTCTCGACCAGTCAACGAAGGGGTTGAAAAAACTCAACCTCCGGCACTGTCCATTTTCAATCGCTCTCTCAATCTGAATATGTTTCCAACCAAAATACCTTCGTAGCACACAACGTGCCTTCCTTGTCCTTGTTTTCTAACACAACTATCACTGGTGGTACCGTCCATGTCACAATAAACCAGTCTGATAAAATTTTAACCCTGAAATATCCTTTAAACCACGTTTTCCAATTCCAAATTTTTTTTCACCTTGTTGTTGATTCAAATGAGGTCAACCAGGATTTAAACAAACTATGTTAAAGTGTTATATTTTTATGTATTTTAATACATTTGTTGTGTTTTAGTATGAAAGGATCTTTTATTATGAATGATGAACTTGTTATGTAATAAAAATTCATGTTCTAAACCATGGACTAGCTCATGTTGCGTATGAGATCCAAGTCACATAACAAATCCTTCCGCGCATGAATGAATGAATGGAATGCGTAGTAAATTAATCCGCTACTATGACAAAAATTTGCATATTGATTTTGCGTTCCGGATCGGAAAATCCATGATTTTCCGATCCGGAACGCAAACACATGACATATATTATAATTAACGTTGGATACAATGTAATGCAGATCTTCAAAACAGAAAGATAGTTGATCTTGTTTGGATGCTATATTGCGAAATTATAAGTAGCGACAACTCAGATGTCATGGTAGGGTTACGTCTCGGGGTAAATTATTCAATGCAGTATGTTTTCGACAATATATTTGATTTATGGCGACGTTTTCGTTATAAAGAAAGGTATTTTTACCCGCACTTTTTACGGGTAGGTTCGGATATTGTCCAGTGAATATGTAGAGTATGTCCATTGATTAATACAGCAAAAACACACGGTTTAAAGTCAATATTGTACACGCATTTATCTACAGGATGACAAGCATGAGTCATAATGTGTAAGCAGTCATTCATTATAGTAAAATCGATGAAATATTATAACATTACCTAACATTACAAATTGCAAGCACGATTGAGTCCTAGAATTACTAGACGAATTGAGGCATACTCATGTTTGTACAACTAGGTGTATGAACTGTAACAAGTAGTAATTGAGGTACAAAATAACAATGATATAACCTGAGATTATTTTCAGAACTCTTCCTGCTTCCCGAAGGTCATTATGTAAGCTATTCTATAGACTGTTTTACTTCGATAAGCATTTTGAGCTGGGTGTCGCATTTTTGTGGAAACCGTGTCCAAATAGGATTAAATAATACTGTGTTCGAGTACTTTGCACGGTATAGATGTCCATGTATGGGTCCATATGGTCCTCGGATTTTCGGCTTCCTTTTGTAAAAACTGGTGATACATTTTCCTTCTTCTAGAATTCTTGCCTCATTGATGGAGAGTTCGATTAACCTATAAGTCTAGGTGCTAGTTAAATTGGTGAAATATAAGAAAGACGTGCGGGAATATTATCTTAATGTTGTTTGGGGTTTCTAATATGTTTATAATAGTTTGATATTAATACAAGGAGGTTGGTTTGTATAAGTTCCAATTGGTGAAAGATATTGTTAAATAAAATGTTCTTTTTTAATTTAAACTTGACTTTGTTGATTTTGACATGCATCCTTAAAGTGACATTGCACATACTTATGAATAAAGCACTGTACATTGTAAGGAAGCATTTCATTTCGTATTAATTTCGTAAATCGTTTGCCAAAACGTCGTATGTTTCACCTTCGTCGTTCATTTTGTCGGTGTACAAATTCCTAATAGTCGTAAAAATCATTAACTGGTTAAATACAACTGTAATATCAAACCGTTATAAGTGGTTCAATCGTTCAATAGGTTCAAGTATTCCAAATAGGTTTAAACGAATCACGAAATTTTTAAAACAGTCGGAAAACGGAAAACAAAATGGCTACCTTTAAAAATAATTTCCAGCATATTTCTCATATTAAGCGATATTTAACAGCCAATGAAAATGGCATATTTCTCAAATCCTATATTAGGCGAGTTTTGTAGCCAATCAAAACGGAGGAAACTTATATTAGTCGAGTTTTGTTGATATTGGCCGAGTTTGGTCGATTTTGAGCGAGTTCTGGCATATATTGTCTTCAATTGTTTGGTATTGGTACCGCAATTGTCTCTGTATATCGTCAAATACGTAATAGTTTATTAATAATAATGAATATTAGACGCGTTAAAAGCAAAACGTCACATTTACACGGATACAAAGCTAATATGAATTCATTTGGTTACATTACCCAATGTCTGTTCTTAAACCGATTTTAAAACACGCGTTTGTTCAGACCAATTATTCGACGTATGATTGAATCATATTCTTGAGATAATTGTAGGAGAAGCGCAATATGTATTCTGTTGCAATGCCTCAACCTTGACCTTATTTCGGATTCGAATTAATAAATTAAACAACAAACCAAGACCGTGCTTCTGTGTATGAATTGCTGTATGCTATTTTCAGATAATTAAAAAGACTGCCTTTCGTCCCATTTGAATCACACGTATGCATTCTATATCTAAACAAAATACAATTATAAAAGTGTAGGTCATTCACCGACGAAATAAACACCTTAATGTAAACTAGAAAAATACATAATTTTTTGATAATAAGATGTGACTTAAGCAAGTATTTTGTCCCGTTACTAGCAATTCACTCATCACTAATGTCAATTAATTGCTCTTTTCCTTTAGGCAAGACATGTCACTGTTTCAATAACACCGACACTGTCATTGGATAATACAAGGTAAGTGCACACAACTCAACGTCGCGTATAATGGGCTTTAGCGATATATATGTGTTGGTTATCACTTTATATAATTCAATATCTTCAATGTACTCTCATTAAAGAAGTTGAAAGATCGCATAAGGTCACTTGTTTATGACGTTATTTGTTGCAGGTTATTAGTTACATATAGGATAATCTAGCTCATACAATGTTCCACATAGCATTTGTAAACCATTAAAATCAAAGGACATAGTATTGAGCCCATTAACCAGCCCATTGGTAAGAGATCCATCTAAATAGAAAACATTCAGACACGTGGGTGAAAATTGAATAAATTTGAATATGTTGGCAAAAGCCTTAAATAACCCTGAAAATGTTGTATCAACATGTGCATATGTCTTGCTCGAGCGGCAAAACGCCCATTTCACCTACATTAGAGAATGATTCAAGGTTCATGTTTCCAGTTATTTCTTTATGTATTTTGTCCTTGTTTAAGAACGGTTACGAAGGGGTCTTAAACGTTTTACTGTCGTTTTCGGACAAGACATGACAGTTTCGATTCTGCTGTTTGGGCTACTAAGTAAGTATAGAAATGCTAGTTTCAATACGTTTAATTCCCCGTATAAACGGCCTCATCGATATTCTACTTTTTTGTATTCATCTTGTTCACAATGTCTTATATTATGACTCAACTCAACGGCCTGTAAGACTAAGGAAGTTATCACATTTTGTAGAAGAATTAATTGATCCAATTTGGTATCCGCTGGTATAATCACCAGCTTTTATAACAATAAATGGGATCTGTTAAATGATATGTTAAAGTATTGAATTATTTTCGTATCGAGTTTTTACATTATCCTCTCCTTTTGAGAGAAAAGAAATAACGTCTTACAAAAACAATACCTCTGTGAAAAAAATGGTGCTGGAATAAAAATAAACGTCATATTTAGATGGTATTTCTTATAGTTAAAATACTAACAGGTTTTGGTAATTTGACCGTAATACGATTACAAAGTAAACCCGCCGTCTACAAAACAATAAATACATTTAAGGTTGATGTTTTTTTTAAATTTCTATAACGATTAAAAATTACCATACATAGATCTGGGCACTTAACTATGACAACATTACATTACATTATAAAACCGTGATGCTTCTTTCTTGATGAATGGTGTAGCAATTGCTGTGCTTTCTTATCCAGTATCGCAATTCAATATCACATTATAGACTGGATATTCGTCTTTGAAGTGAATTCTTAATTATTAAGAATGGGCGGAGTGAGCGTTACTGACTTAGAATACAACCTCATCGGCTGATACATCGTTAACGGCAAATCTGACACAGGGAGTAACGGATAATTGTTCGTAGGCGGACTTTATAACACGCGCGAAAGTGTTTAGCGTTGTGAATCTTTTATTTTTGTTCGAAAGCTAGTGTAGTTATGATTAAATATCAGTTAAGAGATAACGTGATAAAGAAGAGCACGTTGTGTAAATGCGCGTCAATAAGAAGACGTATATTCCAGATATACAGACATCTCCCTTGAAATATCCTGTTTAGCTTATTTATGCTGCAACAACGTTAACGGAATTTTGTTTTAATTATCTTATGAAAAAGATAATTAGCATATTCATCAACTACATACTTTCTGTAAATCAAATGTTTCATAATGTTATTTATGATTCAAATTGTAATTGTTAGTCAATGCATGTGTGTTTTACTCATAGGAACACACTTTTGAGCTGACCTTATTTTCTACTGCAACAGTTATTTTGTGATATAAGTTGTTTTACCAAATATCTTTAATTCCCTACATCTCACAACCTTTATAAGACGAAATTATAAGGAGCCTCAAGGATTTAATATTAATTTGCTTTTGTATATTCTTACTTGAATCAAACTGGATTAGTTTCATTTGATCTACTCTGGATATCCAAATTATTTAATGGAAAGAAATTTAACAAAACACGATCAAATCGTCTAAAGAATATTCTCATCATTTATGTGGCGGCTCAGTCGTCTTGTACAAACCACAGTGCCAAACGAGGGCTTGAAGGTTCTTCCCCTCGCCTCAACACTAAAACCTGACTTTCGGGAGGAAGGTTAAATGGAAATCCCTTGAGAAAGTAATGTTCACTACAGCAGATTAAAAATCTATAGTAACTATTTGAAGGTCAACATTCTGTATATACACTCTATGCCTTAAATCTGACATGACTGACACGACTGACACACTTACTTTGGCTGACGCTCATACCATTCGATTATTTCCATTGACAGTACACTTGTATATTACTGGAAAAAGATTTGACTAACTATGGCTTTTGCTTGATTTATGCTACAGTGGAAATCAATTAACAAATGTTATAGATTATCAAAATCTTGGCCAACAAAATCTTGGCCAACGCATTTTTTCAAGAGCAAATTAAACTATAAAACTTCTCCTCATGTATGGTTTTTCGTCATGTCTTTGTAGACATACTATGTTTTTCGTTCACCCTTTTTACAATATATTGGTACATGTGGGATATTGCGTTCTCTGAAAACGAATGTCGTACAAATATTTAATGACAGACGCCCAAAATGCTTCGAAATAATATGATACACTTATATCAAGCAATTGGTTATTGCGTTACTACTGAAAGGTCCATAGGACCAGCGTATGTGAGCTTGTTCAAGTATTGTTATTCATGCTATTGGATCGCACTCCCAATATAACGGATTCGATTGAATCTTCTCCTTTGTATTTGAGACGGAAAAAAAACTAATAAGTTTCTAAATGACATCTGAGATATCAGATGTACAAAGGCTCTCATTATAAACCTAGTTCGCGATGACCTTATATAATAGGGTGTTGCATACCGATTTTCTTAAATAAAACAAATGACCGAAAATATATAAAAGGTAACGTTTTTGTTGTGCTTTTATTTTTTTATCAATTTCGGAATGAAATGACCGGTTCTTTAATCTTTTGATTTCACAAACGCGTATTTGCAATTTGTTTTTTTATAATAATTTAATTAACATTTTGTGTGCAAATCATACATTTTCCTTTGATAGGAAATTAGAATAAGGCCAGCAGAATTCAACGTCATTTGACAAAAGATACCTTTTTCTGAATAAAGAAAATATCACTGCTTTTGTGATCAAATGCTGGATTTTCTTGATTAAAACGTAATATAAAGGCCTAAATAAAAAGACGCACACATATTTAAATTTTACAAAACGTATTCTGTACTGAATGGTGAGAAATAGTTTGCACTTCATTGCTATGATAGAAGTATAGGATATTTTTTAATCTTTCACTAAATGTATTGTCTTCGTTATGATCCTGCTTCTGCATTAGGAATATAAAAACGGTCGAACCTTTATCATTTTGAACATGTTTATCAATTACAAATTAAAATCCAAAATTACTGGAGCAGAAGGAAATATCGTATCCAGTTAAATATCTCAATACAATTTGTTTTGATTAATGAAAAGTGGTGATGATCATATTAGAGAAACACTTAAAGAAGTAAATAATATACACATTGTAGACATATCTAGTAAGATTAGCTCAATCCTGTTATAAGGAACTTAAGGCGTTTCGAGAGATTGTGGCTATAGCACTTCCATATAAAATTCTAGAGGGAGGTTTGTACATAGGAATTAATGTTTTATGACTTATGAGTCTCTATAAAATGTCGCCTGCAAATTGTTTAGAAAATATAATTTCAATATAGTATTTAAGGTATGTTTTTAATAGAAGCAATACCATTGTAGAAAATGATCAACCACAAACGTCACAAAGAGACAAGAGTGAAACAAAATGACTGGATATGTGAAATTTATAAGATAATTGATAATTCATTTAACGTTTAGTGATACTGTGGGCAAGAATGGTAGAATATATTTGATATCTTACCAGTTATAATCAATCGTTAGCACTTTGAAATTCTACTGTGCGGGGATTGCATGAAAGTAGACTGACGGTATCTGATATTTTCGAACGCTTTCTCTCTGTGTTTGTTGTGACAATAAAATTGCAGCCTTTGTGTCTGGCATCTTTTAAAACATTATATTATGTTTAAAACTCTCTTACATTTTTTCTAAATGCGCACATCTTCACACAACTGTGTTGTTCATTAAGGAAAAAGCTGTATCTATTACATAGCACTCAATATGCGATGAAATTATTTATAGTAGATCGGAACTCATAAAAAAACTCACAACAACATGTAAATTGATTAATTTCCTGTTCATATTACGATGCCATTGGCATATGATTACCTAATTGTTGTAAGCTTAGCAAGACATTTATTATTTTCCATCCTTAATTCTAAGCCTAATGCAAAGTATGATTTATTTCATAGAACCTATCACTGAACAGATCGCATTCGTTGTAATTAAAACCATTGATAGCGATAAGAGGGGAGCTGATCAAAGGGTTCAAAAACCTGATTATTGGCTAGGTCTATTACTTGAGTCTAAATATAGACACATATTTTCAATTCAAAGTTTTATAAGCATAAACATGAAAATACATATTCAAGAAGGGCTTTCGAATAATTATCGTGGACGATGACATATAATTATCTCGCGAAACGATTTTAATATCATAATTTTTAAAATTGTAATTCTGGAAATTATATCGTCTCTGTGTTAACAAGTATCTCTGAGATTGTGACTATATATGAACATTATGTTATATGTTATATATTTATATCGTTACAATTGATCCGCCTTTTTAGCAGAAATCAATCTCTGCATGATTAAGTTAAGTATATTTACTTATCTAAGCATATAATAAAGTTGTCTTTAGTCATAAGTCAGATAATTGTTCGCAGATTTAAGACCCTTTCGTCTTCAATTTATTACCTTAAGTATCATTCTTGTTGGGTGTTGGCGTTACCAATTTCTTCTTTATGATTGGGTTATTATGTTAAATACACATTAACATTTGTTTCTTAGCACTTAAAAAATAACTAATTGCAATATGGAGTTCTTATTCCTTGGAAGAAGTTGCTTAAACCTTAACCAAGATCTTATTCAAACGGACAACGATCTAGCAGTCTTGTTGTGCTTGAAAATGTTCACTGTCAGTATAATATTAAGTTCTTATTCATTACAGGTTAAACGATGGCACATTTAACATGATCGCTGTGATGTATGAGAATTCATAAGTGCATCATGGGCAACGTTCATCTTAGAACCGGCTTTGTTAAGTGGCTGACTATCTTGAATAACCGTTATGACCATCCTTTTCATGTCAAATTCCTACTTATGTTAATTATCAAGTCAATGATTTAGGCTTTTGGACACAATAACGTGTAATGTTATGTAGTACAAAAGTATAATCTATGTTTCGGAACAAAAAGTACACCGTATGACAAACTCATGAGGCAGATATTGTATAAGAACATTATCATGAGAGAATATGAAGGCATATTACTCCTACAGACATACCTTAAACAAAACAAGATCAAGACTCATTTGAAAAGAAACTGGTTAAAATGTCTTGAAGTAAATTCAAATTTGTTAGTAAGGGATGATTCTTCGAAGGCAGTATCATTTCATGACCGCAAACGAAGATCATATGAAACATCGGTGTATTGTAACCAAGAGTACAATTCGTCATTTTTTCCGCTTACACACGGAAAGCTTTCAAGTAGGTCATACATCGTCGGCGTTTGATTTATATTTTTACAAATTCAAAGCTAAACGTTAATGTGCAATTTTTCTTTTGTGTAAAAAATTATGTCTATGATCTATAATAAAACCTTACACAAAATGAGGCTGTCAAAGGTCCCATGATAAGACATATGTTTTCGTCATATAAATATGTGTTCCATCATCTGAAATGATAATAATAAGAATAATAATAATAATAATAATAATAATAATAATAATAATAATAATAATAATAAAAGTAGTAAAAATTATATTTATAAAACCAGCTGCATAAATTGTGATGTGGAAACTTCAAATAACTAAAATCACTGCAAAAACATATTAAACAGGGACATAATAAACTTTAATCATTCAATTTTTTGTAAATGTTCTCCTCCCTCATGAGACGAAAATGTACTTTGACATTAAGTTTAACGAAAAAAGTTGTTAACAGATTTGATGGGCAATGGAAAGTATAATACGTTTAGATATTACAAAAACACGATGGAAACTGCAGGAGAAGTTCCAGTAGGTAACTGAAGTCGTACACTTTGGACTTTACTTACAATTCGTCGACGATGAATATTCGAATATCCATCGAACAATATATGTAAAAGGCGTCAATGAAAAAGAAAAAAAAGTTAAATTACATCCGGGTGTTTTGAAATATACCAGCTAGAAGAATCCATATGCAGAGGTCCAACGTAAAATATCTTCGTGGAATTTTAGTTAATGAGATATGAGTGCGGACTTAAATAAATACTTTTCCAAATTTATTTAGCATATTGACGAATATTTCAATAATGCAAATCCTAATATCGACTTTGACAGACATTGATTTATATAGGCATATTGTTCCCCCGAAACAATGCAATACGTCAGGCTTTCATAGCAACGGTTCACATAACGTACAGTATTTCTTTATAAATGTCAGAAATGCTTTTAATATTGTTTTTATAAAAATTCGGTGAACATCTCATTTTATAGTTATACTATCATAAGGATTGACGAAATGCTCTTTGGTCAATTGTTTCAAAAGGAATGGCCTTGCAAACTTTATATTCGAAAAACACGTAAGATTTCAATATTGTTTTTAATAGTTAGCTTTCTATAACTATTGATGCATTATGAACGGAAATTGACTCGGTTTCGACGTTGATTGGAAGAAGGAGAGAAAACAGAAGAAAGTTAAGAATATTTTTAGCGGTTGTAAATGATGGTAGAAAATGGTCTTTAGTCGAAACTTACGTGAAAAACTACAGAAACAAGCTCAGTAGCAAACAGGTTAAACATAAACACGGTTTTATGGCACTGGGTAAACGCCAAAGAGATGGAACACAAAAACAAAAAAATCACAAACAAGAAACATGGAACAACAGCACAATATTCCACAAACAGCACAGTGCATACATACAATTTCACAAAACTAGGTATGTTTATCAACAATTGTTAGGTACCGCCTTGATTCGGTCAGTAAAATGTAAATTTACTGATAACAAGATAAACTAAAAATATAAATTTATACGATATTCAATAACAAACTTAGGTTTCACTTAATTTGTATATCAACTCCAAGATAACTGGCCAGTGGACTGAATGGTTTCATTGAAGCCTGTCTAAGAATAAAACTAAGAACGATATTGAATAGGGCCTCTTCCTTCATAAAGTACACACCGAATAGTCAACGGGAGAACTCGGAGTTGGTCCTCCAGCACATCCACTGCTGTTTGTTCATCCAGCCATTGTCTTATTATATGGGGGATTAAAATCACGCAGGGCCTGCATGTTATTTAAGTGAGACTCAACGACGCATTTAAAAATGGAAGTTTCCCAATCTTTTAACGTGCAACATTGTAAAAAATAGGCATATTATAACAAAATATCGCCCTTGGTAGGTTGAACTTGGTTTACTTTGACCGTGGTAAGGAGGTTAATATATATCAACATTAACCAATTACATTATTTTAATATATGTATAATGCGTGTTGCCTGGTAGCGTTGTGTCTCTTGTTTAGTGTTTGCTTGACCCTTAGGTCTGTAAACAGGCTTCTAGATGTGTCCCTAGTTTTATTTATTAGCTTTTTTGCCACGCTTCGCTATTTTCATATTCTGAAGTATGGAGGATAATGCTATGTACGGAAGGTAGTCGTTGAAATGACTTCCAATATATATACAAATAATTTATTTATAAAAAACGTTTTTGTCCAGACCCCGGGTAGCTCTCAATGTACTGCTTTATTACAGAAGAAAGTCGTTGAAAGTTTATTGCTAAATGTGACAATATAAACTTCAGGAATTTGAAAAGAGAAACACAACGTCAAAGAGATTTTTTCTTGACCGATAAGTATTGTTATTTTCTCTCTGGGGTTCGACCGGTTTATGTTTACCTTACTCGGGGAATAACTAGGCTATATCTGCATACGTTATGAGAAGAATGTATTGCCTGTACTCACTTACAAAGGAGTATACGGGAAGTATAACATTTCGTAAAAATACATTGCTCGGAAGGTATTAGAAACTCATTTATAATTGATAAGTACGATACGTTTTTAGCATTATGTTTTATTTGGTTGTTTAGGTCTGTGTCACAGGAAATGACTCTTTTCCAGGCCCAAACAGTCATATGAAAACAGTTTTATTAAAAAATAAGTATTTCAATTCTCAGTCTAGTTTGTCAGAATGCAAGATGATCAAATAGGCGACTGTCACTTTGGTTCAACGCGTCTGCTTACGGGAGAGGCAATTTTGCACAAAAGCAGTTCTGTTTCAGAACATAGCGACATAGTACGTGAACACCGTTATTAAAAATACTTTCAAAAACAGCGGAGTCATTCTTGCAAAATAAGACATAATGTAAATGTCTAGTCAATACCACTGATCGGTTATAAAGGATAACTTATGATATGAACTTTGTTTCGTTTCTTTTTGAGGATAGTATATTTTCACACTATATCTTAAATTATGATGTATCACATGAAATTCCATGCAAGTCGATTAACTCCCTGAAAACCCGCTGCCCTGTTTTGGCATACAGCTCGCAAGACGTTCCAAATATATTCTTCAAGAGAAAACTTATCTCTGATAGGATGGTGATTTGTTTGCCTATTATCTCCGTTCTGGTTTTCATTGTTTCCAATGGAGTTTTAGAAATCACTTGAGACTTGGAATATGGCCGCAATTTGACTTTTTCATGAGCGAAAAATTGTATCAATATCAATAGCGAACTTGATTAATTTAACAATTGAAATCCATTGGTAGACACCGTTTCTTCCTTTTCAGCTTTGTTGAATTATTGGAGTACAGATCTATATTAATTAAGTTATTTTCAAAACTGCGAAATGAATACCTGTGCCATTATGAATAAACAAAAGTGATATACGTGATACATAATAGATTTAAAAATGGAAAGAAAAACAATGCAACATACATTTAAACACAGGTAAAGGTTTTCGATGTTAACTATCAAGATAGTATGTACTTTAGACTTGATAAACTGCTTTTCGAAAATGGTTGTGAAATTATGCCAATAAACTGAATTTGTCAGAAATGTTTAAATAACAAAATTGGCAAATATATGTTGTTAACAATATTCGGTAATTTCAAGACAGGTGCAGCGACCTAGCAGAGAGGCAATCATGGTTGAGATATATGCTCATTTTATAACAAGAACAATGGTACCTACTCAAAAAAGTCCATGAGTGAAATATAATCAAGACCCCGTGACAACGTTGTTTATTTTGTATGGTAATCAAAATGAGCTAATAACTTCAACTTTGTGTTTCATTATATCTGCATGGCTTAGTTTTAAATCTTTTATTTTTACAAGGCAGACTGCGTGTGATGTTCATAGTTTCAAACAATGACTGCCTCGTATCTTTGAAAAGTTTTTGCTTTAGGTGCTCTGAATTGTATTCCTCCGTCTGCAGTTAGAGTTGGGATCTCTTATCATAGAAGTACTTGGGGTTTTCCTATAAGTCTATTAATATTTGTTGTATTGTTAAGTTTCCTCATGTTAATGCATACTTTGATAAGATTTACCTTTTGTGTTTTATCTTTATTTAGGATTGTTGGGATAAGAGTGAGGTTGTGCGCTTAAACTGGTTAAAGCCCCCAATAAATTTACATTTTACTGACCGTTCCAAGGCGGTACCTAACAATCCTTGATAAACACCCCTAATACATATGTTCTGAGTTGTTTGTGGGGTTTTGAGGTGTTGTTCCATGTTTCGGGTTTGTGATTGTTGTTTTAGTATTCTTTGTTTTTGGCGTATACAATGTGCAATTATACGGATTTTGTGTTTCCTCATGTTTATGCCAATTTTGATAAGATTTACCTTTTACGTTTTTACTTTATTCAGGATTGTTTGAATAAGGGTGATGTTGTGCACACAAACTGGTTTAAACTCAAGTAAATTTACATTTTACTGACTGTTCCAAGGCGGTTCCTAACAATCCTTGATAAACATACCTAGTTTTTTTATATATAGTATGTATACACTGTGCTGTTTGTAGAGTTTTGTGCTGTTCTTCCATGTTTCTTGTTTGTGATTTTATGTTATATGTCTATAAATACACAATTTAACCCTATTGTACGGCCATAAGAAATTCTGTTATTTTTAATAAGATTAAAGAAAAATCTAGTTTGAATTAAATAAATATCGTGTTGTAATTGTGTATGTATTTATTGTCAGACAAATTATATCATATAATGACTAAATGTATGTTTGCAAATAGCTTAATCAATTTTTTTTTAAAGACACAGGCCTAAGTAGTAAGAGTCGGTAATCGAGAGACACAACTCACAAAAAAGAACAGACAAATTAAACAAGCATCAAACTACCTTCATTGATAACTGGGTAACCGTTGAAAATACAGCTTAAAAGGGAGATAACCAGGATTTAAACCGCAGTTCGAACCCTCAACCTCTGACATGTCCAATAACTTTGATAAATGCCCGAGAATGAACAAGCCAAATGCATGGTACACCTTTAATGTGTTTTATCTTAGTTCATCGTTATATGGTTTTATTTTAATGGTCAAATGTAAGTGTAGGTCAAAATTTGAAATATATCTTTCCAACACATATACATATTGAATAAGAAACATAGCATCTTCCTTGAAACCTCGTTCAACATATTCCACAAGCATGATTCGAAACAATTCTTAAATGAATAAAAGGTTGTTATCATAAAATCAATCATAATTATTGAAAGTGTTTGCATATTAACAATCTAACGAATCTTCTGTCTAAAACAAATCAATGGATGTCTATTTTTGAACGTCACTGCATATCCTATCCATCAATCTTATTCTTTATCCTGACAAGTATTTACCATTCATTTGTTGTTGATTTATTTGAACTTGCGTCTACGAGATTCTCGGAAAAGATACATCACTTCAAGTGAATGGTGCAAACATCCTGATGATATGATCCCATTTATACACAAATTTACCATTGGTTTGCATTTAAGGCCAGACAATAGATATTAAAGGATGTTCCGGAACTTATTTTATAAAATATGAAAAACAGCCACGTTTGCCATGAAAAAATGAGTGTATACTCAGATCAGAACATTCTCATTTTAGGTCTACATTCTACATTATAATGTGTCTTAACTTTCCTTTTTGAATTTCTCCATATGAATATTATGCATGAAGACTCTTTTTATAAAACACTTCCAAAATTATATGGTAGAGGAAAGAGCGATAACAAACAAGCCAAATAAACGTCCCGGCATGTAGTCTTGTCTTGATTGATTGCTAGAAGAAACAGCGACAATACCCGCTTTATATCATTAGACATGTTCGTATAGTAAAATATTCCTATGCACAACTAAGAATGTTTAAATTCATACAGTTATTACTCTTTACTCTTAACGATATAACGCTTTGAATAATAATGCTTAACTTTATTTATTATAACATGTGCTCAACCTTTTGATTTTCAACATGCATATTGAACTTATGTAATCATAACAACAATGCTATGTGTATTCTCAAATTAACAGTTAATGTTCCGCTTTGTTCTGATAATACACATGCCAATTAAGCGATACGGAAGCTGCATTTAGTTTTATCTTAAATGCGTGGGTGCTAAAAATATTGTGTCGGGCAATTCCTCTTCTGAATCCAAAATTATAATGACGTGAAAGGCGTGTTTTTTCCGCTAAATTAATTACAAGTAAATATTGCTACCAAAACAAACCAATCTTCTGTATATGATTACAAATTCGTTTTGGGATTGGGAATATTTTACAATTGAAAAAAACAACAACTTTAATTGAATAACTATTTATTGGACACACAGCATGAGTGATTGAAAGTATACAATTGCGATTTACTAGCGAGTGTAAAGATTTAATCAATAGTATTGTGGATGAAATGATTGTTCTGTACTCTGTTGTCAAGGATAACAGACAATAACAAGCGTGCGTATCAGTTACAAACATTGTGATTTATCCGCCATAGAGTTATTGCACCGTTATGCACAAAATGCGCGTTTTAATATACATACACGTAAACTTAAAATTGAACCAGACTGTAGGTTGAATTCTTGTCTTGCAAAACAAAGCTATAACGCTAAAAACATTACTGAGTAAATAACATATGGTACAGTAACGATAGAATCAATGTTAATTAAATCAACTGTAAAGGTTGAGCATAGATACATGATAAAACACTAGAAAGAGTTATGGTTGGCCAGGTATTTTTAGAACAATTGAAATTAATCTAATCAGATTATATGTTTTTCAACATCGTTTGTAGACAGTTATTTTTCTTATAAAGGTAACGATATTTTCTTTTAAGTATAAGAGTATGGACATGCAAATATAAAATTGTGTTAATCACCCATATACTTAAGGTGACATAGGTTCATTTTCTGCTTTGTCATTCAATACCAAGCCATCTACCTTTAAGGCATATTGTTTTCACAGAGTCTAAAAATTATAAGAGGTTGAATTTATCAGTTATATATAGTTCAGTAGAAAGCTTCAAACATTTGTTCGGGTTAAAATAGATTAATACCGTTTTGTGTTATCATCATCATAATCACCATACGCCTTTTTATATCATTTTTTAAAGAAATACTTGGCACTATATGAGATTGACATTGATGAATATTGCAACGTTCGTTACCATTTATTACCGTAGTTCAAAATTCTGCGTCACGAGCCGTCACATTGAAAGTGATTGGAAAAAAACAACAGTCAATGAACATAACTTTCTATACCAAAGACGATGATCTGTATCAGCTATTGGCTTCCGATCAAATTTTTAACATTTGTATTGAATATAGTATTTCATTTGACCAAATTCATGAAACAAAAAATATGTTTTCACCAACGATTCATTTTCACTTTACGACAAAATATGTTCAAATATTCATGAATGGTAGATAATGTTTCAGACTAGGATGGCTCCCTTAACTAGGTATGTGCCTCAAAACCTTATATAATGGTCGATGGAATTTGTTACATCAAATCATAGTTTCAATGACAAGAAAAAAAATGAGTAATGGTTCCTCAATAAATCGACAACCTAGATTCAGTTTCATTCTGTAATAAGACGTTTATCAAATTACTATCGGAATTCTTGGCCAATTTTCCACGAACCATCCTCATGATGAGCATCATCATCTTTAAGCATAATGAAACATGATTAGATATATAAATAGGTTTAATAAAATGTTTTACACAAGAGTTTATGATAAACACGAATAGTTCTCTATTAAATCACGATATGCTTTTAATATCTTGGAATTGAAATGGGATTTTTTCAATCTTATTTATTTTCGTAAAGCATATATCTAATGCATGTCTGCGTTCGCAAGATTGATTACATTTTTGTTATCACATCTTCACGATTGATGAGGTTCTCACCTGTATATGAATAAAGGGGATCTGGAGATAACATTCCGTGATCATGTTAATAGGTTACAGGTCAATTTTCTTTATTTTTATGCATAATTATTTCGGTTAAACTGCCATGCACCGCAATTCGTTATGTTCTCAGATAATTATCACAAAAATATTATGAATAGATAAAAAACCATGCTGCAGATATAAAAAAAATCAGAAGTACGACCGTAACCGTATCTACAATCTACAAAGAGATTGAAGACGTGCAGAAACTGTATCACTTGCTAAAAACTCCGACACACCTGCGCTTAAAGAAAGATTTGAATAATCAATAACTGAAAGAAACTTTAATTTAAGCATATACTGGCGTAATGGTTATAGAATTAATTGTACTTCCTTCATAGTATAGCAGGCTTAACATAATTACCTGTTAATTACGTGTTGTTGTGTTTAATGTTTATGTCAGATTTCATTTAATGACCACTTGTCTTTGAAGCTTTCATTTAAGGGACTCATTCAGCTTTTATCAGAAAAGATATCGAATGTTTTTATTTCAGTTAATAGGTTAACAAATTGCTTTGATCTATGATAACTTCATTAAAAGTATATGCGTTATATATTTGGTCTTGTAACTGCGAACTAAATCGAAATCAAAATGATTCACGATTGTTTTTAGAAATTTCAGAGTTACTTGATTACACAAAGACGATTCAATTTCCAGAACTACGCTTTTTAAAATAAAGATAAGAATTTTTCGCATTCCACGAGATATGAAACGAGCAACGACATTTTAAACCTCATCGTCCACGATTAACCTTTGGGGCATTTCTTGAACATGTGTCTATATTTAAACCCGGTAATAGACCTAGCCAAGACTAAGGTTATTGAACCCTTTGTTCAGTTCACCTGTATTCGCTATCAGTGGTTTAAATACAATGAATGTGATCTGTTAAGTGAAAAATAAATCTGTTAAGGTTATAATACATAAATCATTCACATGGTTTACATCACGCTTTTAAGATGAAAAAAACCGTCTTGCTAAGCTAAAACAACTGTTAAGTAAACATACAATTTGTATCGTAATATGAACAGGAAGATGATCATTGATCATTTCGAAAGTTTTTCATTTTCCGATCTACTATAAATACTTTTATAGCATATTAAGCGATATGCTATATGTACCGTTTTATTTCTGCTATATTAATAATATCTGTCATGTGTTCCCGTTCCGGATGGAAAAATCCGACCCGAGGGCACCTGCGTTGCCAGGTAACGAGGCTTGCCGAGATACCGGCTACGCAGCGTGCCCGAGGGTCGGATTTTTCTATCCGGAACGGACACACATGATAGATATTTTTTCTTGCATACATTAAATTACATTTTTGTGAACAAAATACATAAAAAAAACTCATTTTTGTACATATCACCAAAAAGCGCGTGCGATGATGTTATCTGACGTCATGACGCGCAGTTATTTGTATTCACTGCATACGTCAATAATTTCCTTCGACATCACGTCTTTTAAGGGTTATTTTTTTTTTTTTAAAGTTAATGCAAATGGACTCATCTATTTAAATCTCATAATTATGGTTACATAAAGTGTATTATAAAAGAAATTGAAATTATTACGTCACAGCGCGTGACTCATCTGGCATGGGGGGATGTCAGATGGGGTTTTCCAGCACGGCTGAATTCACCGGAAATGCCTATCCGGTGTGCTAGAAAAACATGTCAGTTGAGTGAAGAAAATGTCCGCAGTTCAAGAAAAGTATGTAAGAGTGTTTTATACAAAGCGTGTTGCTTTTCAAGATGCTTGACACAAAACAGCAAAATGTCAAACATTTATGTCAAACACGGACAGAAAGCGATGGAAAATATCAGATACAATCGGCCTGTTTTCATATTTTAAGTTGATTGATGAAGCATCATCAGTCTCGAATCCGCGCACAGTAGGTTTTCAAAGTGCTAACGATTGATTACAACCACTAGGATTTCAAATCAATTCTACCACTCTTGCTCACAGTTTCACTTGATGTTAAAATAATTTATCGACATTATCGCTTCAATTTCTCATGTCCAGTCATTTTGATTCACTTTTGTCTCTTCGTGACGTCTGTGTTTTGTTTATTTTCTACAATAGTTTTGCTTCTATTAAACAACACCATGACGTAAATACCATTGTGAAATAATATTTTCTACACTCTTTGCAAGGGACATTTCATAAAGGCTCATCAGTCATTAAACATTATTTCCTATGAACAAATCTCCCTAGCCATAGCCCAAATCCCTCAAAACGTCTGAATTCCCATAACAGAATTAAGCTTATCTTACCAGTTATGTTAATAATTTGGATATTATTCTCTTCTCTAGGTGTTTCTCGGCTCTAAATAGGAATATTCTTTATGATTATCACCCTGTTTGCAAAACGTATTTAATTGCGATATTTAAACTGGATACGATTTTTCCTTCTGATTGAGTAATGTTGGACTTTTAAATTTATATAAACGTTAAAAACTATATAGGTTCAACCGCTTTTATAATTCTAAATGCAGAAGCAGGATAATAACGAAAGCAATAAATTTATTAAATGATTAAGAAAATAAACTATACTTCTATTATGACTAAAAACGCAAACTATTTCTGACCATTCAGTTAAGAATACGTTTTCGAAAATTTAAATATGTGTGCGTCTTTTTAAACGTGCCATTATATCGCGTTTAAATAAAGGAAATCCAGCACTTGATCATTATACAAAGCAGTGAGATTTCCGTTGTGCAGTTAATGTATCTGATGTACAATGATTCTTCTCGCCCTGTAACGCCACAAAGCAGCGACCACGTTTATGCGGCGACGCTCAACGCATAAAGCAGAAATTGCTTATATGGGGCGCACCTGTGCCTTTTTGCAACATAAAGAGGATTAACTTAACCATTTATTATAAAGCTTAAAAAAGAGTGCTAATATTTCAACTAAAACGATAGTGATGATGTCCGTCCGTCCAGAAATCTTGTGACATGGGAGTCTCCAGAGTCACTTACATTTATTCATTGGTGTATGAGCTGTGTATCTGCTTTAATTATTTTTATTTTTATTGTTCCAGTAACGACATAATTATGGCCCTTGATTCAGCAAAAATTGAGAGGTTTTTTTCAGAATAAGTTTAGTGCTCGCAAACTTTACACAAATGCTCACTGGCATTTGAAGTTGTGCACACGAGTTTTCATTTATACATACATATATTAATGACACCCCACCCTTGTGTGAGTTTGGTGGATAGGGGGGGCCTTACCAGGGATTGGTTCAAAGGCCCCGATATTACCCGGGGTGGGAACAGTGGTTATAAATATCATGTGCATAACAAGTGACTTATTGCAATGGACATTGGAACAAGTAAAGTTTGAAATATATTTTTATCAGTCGGGCCAAACGTCATTTCAAACATTTTCGCAAAAAGATCAATTGGTTTGGCTCACATTTAAACAGATCTTACTAAATCGTTGTCAGAATGTTCGTCTCTAAAAGTTTAGTTCAAAGCTTTAAGTGGACACAAAAAACTAAGTCCGATCTTAATGAAACTTTATCAACCACTATTGTACTAGTATGTGTTTTAATTGTTTTTTTATGGGGGGGGAAAAGTGCCTTTTTCCCACATAAGAATGTACTGTTTATGCGTTGAAAATCACCGCATAAACTTGGTCGATTTGGTTTTTGCGGTGATGCTGTTATGCGTCGTTACATCCATCTGTGACCATATTATAATTTGCTATCATATGAAACGATATCATTTAAACACAAAAAAATATCATTATGAAAAAAATCAAACACGCGTTTTTGAAATCTTAAGAATAATCGATTATAGTTTAAAAATGAATTGTCAGGGAATAGAAAAATTATAATAAAATAATAAATATAGAATTATTATAAATTGAATTATAAATCTATTATTTAATTTATAATAAGGATGTTTTCAATAGTTTGCAATCTATAATAACCGGTACTAGACTATCTGGTTGCTGTCCTCTGCTTAATTTAATTCAGCAGTTAAAAATAACTCTTACGATAATAAAGCGATATTTCTGTTGTTTTATAATGGCAAAAAGTTTAAAACAATGCTCTAAAGGAAATTTGAGTGTCTGTACTGATATTGTCTGTAGAAATGTACGTAGAGTGAGTAATTGTTGTGCAGGGCGAGTAGACTCTCATGGTCACTGGCACTACAGGGCAACCATTTTTATGGCATGACAGTATTGGCGAAGCGTGAACGACCTTACGCTGGTGAAAGGAACCTATTGATAGTAACGCAATACTCAATGTCATCAATGAAAAGCCTCAATTAAACCGATGCTTCTAATTGCTTGCAATAACTGAATCATATTTTCTCGATGTATTTAGGGCATCTATCAACAAACAAAGGTACGAAATTCATTTTCGGAGCACGCAATATCCCACATATATTAATACATTATAAAAGTGGTGAAGTAATCACGAAAACAACATAATGTCTACACAGACAAGACGATAAACCATACATGAAGAGAAGAGAAGTTGTCGTTTAAATACCAAAAATTGCTCTTGAACGATGTGTCGGCAAAAAAGGAGGACACATTTTAATAATTTATAACGTTTGTCAATTGATTTTTACTGTAGCATTATTCAAGCAAAAGCCATAGTCAGCCAAAGCTCAGTAATATACGTGTGTACTGTCAATGAACATAATCGAGTGGTAGGCCGGTGTAGGGATTCCGACAAGCATTAGTTAATTAATTTAGAATTAAAAGAAAACATAATCTGCTTAATTTAAGGACAAATGTTTTAATCCTCGAATGAAATGCGGCTTAGCGATTTTGCTTCCTCACATTGTCAAGCTACAACGTGGACTATTAAGGAATAACTACGACGTCAACAACCGTATAAGACGATATTGACCTCTTGAAATGCGAGTTCAAAGGCAAAGAATCTTCAACAAAATGCGCCTCTCTGGACAGTAATGTATAATTATGTCCTAATTATAACATCCGATACTCACTTCAACCTAATGGTTTTCGTGATAATAACTGCCTCACCTAGGTATGTTTTTATCTGCGAATTGTATTGACCGATTTAAGCGATGTGTCTCTTTGTCGCCTGGAATAATTTGATGACTATGTGTGTGAGGGGAAAGGGTTACATTTGTTTCAAGATGTCACTTGAGTAATTCATGAGCGTCAGCCAAAGTAAGTGTGTCGGTCATGTTCGATTTAAGGCGTACAGTGTATATATAGAAGGTTAACCTACAAATAGTTACTGTACATTTTTAATCTGCTGTAGTGAACATTACTTTCTCAAGGGACTTGTATTTAACGTCCCTACCGAAAGACAGTTTTTAGTGTTGGGGCGAGGGGAAGAACCTTCAAGCCCTCGTTTGGCAATGTGTTTTGTACATGACGACTGAGCCGCCACTAAAATGTTGAGAATGATCTTAAGACGATTTGATCGTGTTTTGTTAAATTTTGTTTTATTAAATAATGTGGATATCCAGAGTAGATCAAATGAAAGAATCACCTGTGTTTAGATGCACATCTAAGCAAAAACCAGACTTAATTGAATTCCACACTTAAAAGGAGTAATTTTCTAATTCATGTCGCGCAAGGACCACTTTATTACAGCAAAATCACGTTTTAATTTTATATTTCTAAACGCGTATTTCATGGTTGATTGTATAACAATATATGCACGCAGTATTGATAATATAGCTTGCTGGGTGGGCGTATCATTGTCCTTCCAATTTTAAACAAAGACATGCTTGTTGCCACTTGAAGAATTTGGCCTTTTCATGACTTGCATTATGACAAATTGGATGCTATATTCATAGGGATTATTAAGTTAGTTGACTCAATACCACATCCATTTCTTTCACGACACAACTTAATGGATCATTTATTGCTCTATTACTCAATGTTTTAGTGGTATGTCTATCCACATATCAAGTCATACTTAATATGATACATTTAGTTGCATAAATGTGAAGGAATAATTCGATCGGAACAAAAAGAAAAATATGTCACCTCACGCCGAATGCTTTTTAAGTGATCGCAATTGCGTTTAACATTCAAAATCCAATCCTTGTGATTGACCCTGTTTTTAACACTGCATACAACGTAATCCGATCTTCAAGAAAGAGAGATAGTTGGTCTGTTTTTGATGCTGTATTGCGAAACACTTTCCTATGTAGTCAGCCGTCATACGAACAAAGTAGCGACAATTCAGATTGCATGGTATGGATACATCTCGGGATAAATGATTCAATGCAGTATCTTTTCGACATTATTTTGATTTTTTGGCGACGTGTTCGTTATAAATAAAAGTATGTTTACCCGCACTTTTTACGGGTAAGTTCGGATATTGTCCAGTAAATATTAAGAGTATGTCCAATGATTAAAACAACAAAAAAATACTGTTTATTGTCAACATCTTACACGCATTTATCTTGAGGATAACAATCATGAGTCAACACGTGTAAGTAGCCCTCTATTAAAGTTAAGTCGATGAAATATTATAATATATTATAACACTACCTAACATTACAAATTGAAAGCACGAATTAGTCTTATATTTTCTAGACGAATTGAGGCATACCCATGTTGGTACTGCTACGTGTTTTAACAAAAACAAGTAGTATTTGAGGCAAAAAAAACAACAATGCTATGTTGTTTTAGTTGCTTAGTAATCAATCGGCATCAAAAGTTATGCAATAACCTCGTTATAACCTATAACCTGAGATCATTTCAAGACCTCTTCCTGCTTCTCGACGGTCATTTTTGTAAGCTATTGTAAGACTATCTATCTTCGATAAGCACTTGTAAGGTCTACTGCTTGCTGATTACACATTCTGTTTTGTAACCGATGTACCGAAACACATTATTAAAAACAAGTATTGCACTTTTGTTATGATTGAATTCCAACGTGATTTTTTTCTGTTTTCAAAAGGCTGAAAAAAAATTAATTGCTGTTCAATATTCGGTATAGATGGCAAGAATGGTTCCGGTATTAAATAAAACAAACAACAACTTTCGTTCAACGTTGTAGGAAGAAATCATAGCACCCTCAGCAAACAAAATATTTGAGTCATCCTGATATTGTATGGTCGGTCTGGGACTGGGAAACACAAAATTAATTATTTAAGGACCTAACCATTTATGTTAAACGAGCTGGGTGTCGAATGCATATTTTTGTGGAAACCGTGTCGAAATGGGATAAAATAATGCTAAATATAATGTGTTGAAGTACTTTTCAGTCATTGTTACATAGTTGACTAATTGTCTTGACCCTGTAGTTTTCATTGTACTATAACATATATATATATATATACGTAGAAATACGAATTAATCTCGTAAAAAAGGTTCAGATAAAACAATTTTAAATAGTGTTGTTGTTTTAAGATGTTTATGGTGTGTTGTGCTGTACGTGTTTACCTGGATAATTTTAGGTCGTTGAGACTAATGTTAAACAAATTAAAGAATTTGTGAGAAGTTCCTTTTGAGAAACGCGAATACAAATTAATATCAACGACATGTGTGTTTTTTGGCTCATCGTGGGATCTTTGGAGCTTTATTTTTCAATTAATGTAAACCTGATCACTGATAGGTAAATATGTTGAAAGAATCACTTCAAGATTGCCTTTCCGCACTGAATTTTGGAATAAAAAAATGATAAACTTTAAGTAAAACCAGTTAGCATCGAATAATAAAAACGATAGCATTCCATGTATATCTAGTTTATTAATAGCTTTCAAAGCTTTATCGTGCTGTTATTGGCTTTATACGAGTACCATACATTTGAAAATTAATTGCAATACTATGTTTTACCAGATCTTTTTATGATACTTAAATATTGATCAGCTAAAATGTTTAATTTCAATTATGATTGAATGATCTTGTTCGTTACTGAAGTCTCGGAATTTATGTCAGTACTGTTATGTACAAACAATTTCGTTATTGAAGTCTCAGATTTAATGTCAGTACTGTAATGTACAAACAGATTCGTTACTGAAGTCTCAGATTTTATGCCAGTACCGTTATGTCCAAACAGATTCGTTACTAAAGTCTCAGATATATGCTAGTACTGTTTTGTACAAACAGATTCGTTATTGAAGTCTCGGATTTTATGTCAGTACTGTTATGTACAAACAAATTCGTTATTGAAGTCTCATATTTTATGTAAGTACGGTAATGTACAAACAGAATCGTTATTGAAGTCTTAGATTTTATGTCAGTATAGTTATAGTGTTTGCGAACGTCGTAGGAAAATCTAATTTCTCTAAGCAGATATATTGTTTGCAATAATATTTAAGGGTGAATCAAAACGATAAAAAATAGAACTGCAAAAAACTCATTCAATCAATTCCACAATACTTCTTTTCCTCCTCCTATCTTATTATGAAAGTTTCCATCCTAATAACAAACGCTATAAATAAAACCACTTTGTCATAAACGAGGATCCATCGTTCGTGATGAACTAAAATAAGATGAATTTTGATCCTTCACTGCAGGTAGAAAATGTGAGTATTTTTCCGACGACTTGGTACTGATGTACCTTAATGTACTTGATCGCAATTATCGGTGTTGTCCTTTATTCAGTAGGCGATTCCCATCAATATCACCTTTTAAGAAAAGAGTAATTTTGGACTTTGATACTTCTGTAATAAATAGTAAACGGGCAAACGAATAGCTCGTGATCTAAATTTAAAACAATGAAAAAGACAAGTGGGAATGCACTACTAATGAATAAAAGACGTTAAAAGCAAAACGTCACATTAACACGGACAAAAAGCTCATATGATTTCATTTGGTTACAGTAAATAACCTGCTTCATCCTGCTCAAGGTCTGTTCTTAAAACGATATCAAAACACGCGTTTATTCAGACCAAATATTCGTCGTGATTGTACTATATTTTTGCGGTAATTGTAGGAGAAGCGGAAGATGTATTCTGTTGAAATGCTTCAAACTTGACTTCATTTCGGATTCGAATTAATGAACAAAACAACAAACCATGACCGCGCTACAGTGTATATATTGCTGTATGTTATTTCCAGATAATTAAAAAGACTGCTATTTGCTCCATTTAAATCACACGTATGCATTCTATATCTATACCATATACAATAATAAGTGTAGGTCATTCACCGACGAAATCAACACCAACGTGAACTAGAAATAATTTTTATAATAACATGTGACTTAAGCTACTATTTCGTCTCGTTACTAGCATTTCACTCAACACTCTTTCCCTTGAAGTAAGACATGTCACTGGTTCAATAACACCGACACTGCCATTGGATACTACAAAGTAAGTGCACACAAGTCAACGCCGCGACTTATGGGCTCTAGCGGGATATATGTGTTGATTATGACTTTATATTATTACAATATCTTCAATGCACTCTCATCAAAGAAGTTGAAAGATAGCATAAGAACACTTGTATATGACGTTATTTGTTGCAGGTTATTAGTTACATTTAGGATAATCTAGCTCATACAATGTTCTTCATAGCATTTGTAAACCATTAAAATCAAAGGACATAGTATTGAGTCCATTAACCAGCCCATTGGTAAGAGATCCATCTAAATAGAAAACATTCAGACACGTGGGTGAAAATTGAATAAATTTGTATCTGGGGGCAAAAGCCTTATAATCCTGAAAAAAAATATATCAACATGTGCATATGACTTGCTCGAACGGGAAAACGCACATTTCACCTACATTACAGAATGATTCAAGGTTTATGTTTTCAGTTATTTCTTTATGTATTTTTGTCCTTGTTTAAGAACGATTACGAAGGGGTCTTAAACGTGTTACTGTCGTCTTCGGACAATACATGACAGTTTCGATCGTGCTGTTTGGGCTAATAAGTAGGTATAGAAATGCTAGGTTCAACACGTTTAATTCCCCGTATAAACGGCCTCATCGATGTTCTACATTTTTGTGTATTCATCTTGTTCACAATGTCTTATATTATAACGCAACTCAAGAGCCTGTTATACTAAGAAAGTTATCACTTTTTGTAGACGAATTAGTTGATCCACTTTGGTATCCGCTGGTAAAATCACCACTTTTATAACAATTTTTTTTACATTCTCCTCTACTTTTTTAGAGAAAACAACACATCTATGAAATAAAGATGCTGGAATAAATATGTATGTCATACTTAGAGGGGTATTTCTTATACTTAACATACTAACACTTTTGGGTTCCATTACGGTAATACGAGTACAAAATAGACCCGCTGTCTACAAAACAATAACTACATTTAATTTTTTTTTTAACTTCTATAACGATATCAAATTACTATACATATATCTGGGCATTTTACTATGACAACATTACCGTATATTCTAAAATGGAAATAATCAAATATTAACTGCTCGAATTTGTATATTTTGGTTTTGAACCAAACCAAAAAAACACACAAAAAACACAAAAAATCAGAAAAGATAACTTGCCTTTTTTTGTTTGGTTGATTTTGTATGGTCAATGACTGAAATTCTGAAACCGTTCATTCTAAAGGGGAATGTTAACTGCTGGAATTAGTGTATTTTGGTTTTGAACCAAACCTAAAAAAAACACATTGGCATTAATCTAACCAACTCTTGGACTTTGTTTACTGTAAGCTCTCTATTTTACAGCCCCGTAACTGCTTGAGTTCAGTAAAATTGTATTTGTTCAGTCGAAAGGGGGTATTTTGTGTCTTCTTTTCGTTAGTTTTAATAGTGTTGAATAAGTAATGTTAAAGGTAAACGTGCTGAAGAAGAGCACGTTGTGTAAATGCGAGACAATAAGAATACGTGGATTCAAGATGAACAGACATCTTCCCTTGAAATATCATATTAAGTTTATTCATGCTGCAAATATGATATACGAAATTTTGTATAAATTATCAGATGCAAAACCATTTCAAAAAGCATTTAAACGTTAAAGAATGCAAACGATTGTTGGAGAAAAGATGATGGGGAGTTAAAAGCAATTTTTTTTGGAGAAAAAGATAAGGATAAAGATATGAGATACATTTTATTGTATACTTTTATGAAAATAACGTGCTGCTACATAAACATAATGCTTCATTCATTTAAAACTGTGTGAGCTTATTTTTATTTTTTGTGACAGAATGTTATTCAATGAGTATCAGGTCGGCCAGTGCTAAGTTGTTGCCTCAAGTTACTAAGTTGTTGCCTCAAGTTACTAAGTTGTTGCCTTAAGTTACTAAGATGTGTCCACAAGTTACTAACTTGTGGCCATAATATACTACGTTGTGGCCCCAAGATACTAAGTCGTGGCCACAAGTTGGTAAGTGGTTGCCACAATTTACTAAGTTGTGGCCACAACATAAATGAAGTGTTGCGGGTTTCACATCTGTGCCAACGTACAAAGCTGAATGAGTCCCTTTAATAGTAGCTACTCAGACAAGTGGTCACCAAATAAATTCCAAGCAATCTGAATTAAATGATTGTTGGAGAAAACATGACTGGGATTTGGTTGTTAAATCAGTCTTTTGGATATTAAAGAGAATATAAAGATATGAGATACATTTTATTGGATACTTTTATTAAAAATTGTGTGAACTTATCGATTTTCCAGACAAATAGTTATTCTGAATCAATGAATTTCTGGTCGGCTAGTGCTAAGTTGTGACATCATGTTACTAAGTTGTTTTTTGATTTATGTTACTAAGATGTGTCCACAAGTTACTCAGATGTGGCCACAATATTCTAAGCTGTGGCCCCAAGATACTAAGTTGTGGCCACAAGTTACTACGTTGTGGCCGCAAGTGTGGCCAATATTTACTAAGGTGTGGCCACAACATAATGAAGAGTTGCGGGTGTCACCTCTGTGCCAACGTACATAAACGCTGAATGAGTCTCTTTCATAGTAGCTACTCAAACAAGTGGCCACCAAATAGAATCTAAGCAATCTGATTTAAAAAAAAAAAAATACACGCGAGAACACGTACTCATCTGATAATAATGTAAATTCGATTTTACTATGAATGAAGTAAAATAAATGGAAAAATCATAACGCAATGGCGTTTTGTGCTTATATCATGTGTTTAATTACTGATTATATAACATATGCTTTCATCATAGGTGTCTGAGTTCTAAGTAAATGCTACTGTTTCTGCAAATCTATTTGAGATGAACTGTTAAGAAAATAATTAGGCAGAAATGCATTGGATACTGGTATATGCTTTACGAATAAAGACTGAATGAATCTCAATTAAATTCCAATACTCTACATTAATTTTTTACCATATTGTGCATTGATATAAGTTAATTCGTGTCTATCGAGAAGTCTTGTTAAAACGTTATATTAAACCACTTCATACCTCTTATCATTGTTTGTCATCTGAACTTTGAAATGATGTTGCTAGTCCTGTAGATAGCTCGTCGAAGGTTTACCAAGAATTCCGAGTGTAATATGACCTTTGTCTTATTACAGATTGAAACTGAATCTGACTTGTCGGTTAATGAAGGAGCTAGGGCAAAGCACATGCAAGACATTCTTCGCGAGCAAACTTTCATTAAACATTTGTCCTCGTGAACTAACACAATCTGATACGCTTAACAGCAAAATGGCTGATATTTAATTTGTCTTTTTGTCGTGAATTATTTTGCAGGCAGCACCGTTGTTGTTCTTTTTTCCATAATAATTTCAGTCTACTTTTGGCTTTTCTTAATGCATTTTCTTGGATGAATTTCTTAGTAATTATGTATGCATTTAAAGATAAGAACATTCACATACATAGGAATAATTTGTAGTGAATTAAATTTTCACCATGCTGCTACAAGATTTATGCGAGTTCTAACCAGTTGTAAATAAGATGTAATACTTTGTTTTGCGTGATAAATCTATTTCTAAATGTTTATCAGTTAATATTTTATGATTCATTAATGTTAAAATAATGGCGTTTGTTTTGGATTGCTTGGATTTTATGTCAATTGGGTTTTGTACAAACTCAATTCGTTATTGAATGCTCGGATTTTATGTCAGTACGGTTTTGTATAAACGCTTTTTGATATTCCAGGCTCAAGTGTTATTTAATTTCTGTTTCGTACGAACCAAAAATTTTATTGAACGTGGACTTTATGTCAGTATCGTTTTGTACAAACAATAATTATTTTTGTATGTCTCAGATCTTATGTTATTACTGGTTTAACAAACAAAATCCGTTATAGACTTGACAGATTTTATGTGAGTGTAGTTTTGTACGAACCTGTTATTGAAGGCTGATTTTATGTTAGTATTGTTTTGTTCGAACCTTCCTTGTTATTAGAGGCTAATATTTTTGCCAGTACTGTTTTGTACGAACCCAGGTTGTTATTGAAGGCCAAGATTTTATTGCAGTACCGTTTTATACAAACACGAATTATTTTTGTATGGCTCAGATCTTATGTCATTACTGGTTTTACAAACATAATTTGTTATGGACTGGGCAGATTTTATGTGAGTGTTTTTTTTAACGAACCTACCTTATTACTAAAGGCTCATACTTTTGTCAGTACAGTTTTGTACGAACCCAGGTTGTTATTGAATGCCATGATTTTATTGCAGTACAGAAACAGTGTTTGCAGACGGTGCAGGCCAATCGTTTTTTTTTTCACGTAAATATCTTCTTTGCAATAATATGTATCTTGTCGATGAGCGAGTTTGTTCTTTTTTTATGGGGATACCATCGCTATTTTGCTTTTGTTATCCAGTATCACAATTTAATGTCACCCTATAGACAGGGCTTAGGGTTTTATGGCTTCAATGGTTTTCGTTTATGGCTTCTATCTAATTAACTTTTGGACTTTGTTAGCTGTCAGCTCTCTATTTTACAGCCTCGTAACGAATAAAAATGATTGTGTTCAGTTGCAAGGACGCATTTTTTTTATTTTGTCCGAGAGCTGTTGTAGTTACGAGTAAATAGGTTAACAGTAAACGTGTTGAAAAAGAGCACGTTTTATAAATGCGAGTAAATAAGAGGAGGTGTATTGAAGATATACAAACATCTTGCATTTAGCTTATTTATGCTGCAACAATATTAGCGGTTTTTTTATCAGATGCAAAAATCTTACCAGAAGCATTAAAACGTTCGGGAAAGCAAATGATTGCACGGAAACTTTATTTTGATGGAGATTTGGTAGTCAAAAGCAGTTTTGGGAACAGTTAAAGGCTATAAAGATATCAGATAAAAATATGCTGCTTCTACAATGATTCATTTGTTTAAAATAGTACGACATTTGTCATACTATGTCATACTAATCTGTTAATGCTAAATGTTCGTTCGCTGCATACGAAAATAAGTAAATAACTAAAATAAGACTAGATCTCGAATAAGCATATTCATCAACTACATAATTTAAGTAAATCAAATGTTTCATAATGTTATCTTTGATTCCAATTTGGAATTGTTGGATTGTTTAAAGCCTGACAATGCAAGTGTATTAAACTCATAGTAACACACGCTTGTGCTGACTTAACTTATTTTCTACTGCAACAGTTCTTTTGTGATATCAGTTATTTTAACAAATATCTTTAAATCCCTTCATCTGACAACCTTTACAAAACGAAATTATAAGGAGCCTCTAGGATTTTTTTTCAAATTTACTTTTGTATAGTCTAACCTGAATCTAGCTAAATTAGTTTAAAACAATCATGTACTTTTTTTATTCAGGTCGGAGTTACTAGACCAAATATAAAACACATACAATTTTAATGAACTTATCATAAATCTAAGCAATTTGTTAACTTATTACCTGAAATAAAAACATTCGAGATCTTTTCTGACAAAAGCTGAATGAGTTCCTTTAATGAAAGCTTCACAGACAAGAGGCCATTAAATAGAGTCTAAGCAAATCGAATCTGACGTAAACATAAAACACAAGAACAAGTAATTATCAGGTAATAATGTTAAGTCTGTTATATTATGAAGGAAGTACAATTAATCCTATAACCATGACGCAATGGCATTTTGTGCTTAAATCAAAGTTTCTTTCAGTTATTGATTATTCAACTTTTTTCTTAAAGTGCTGGTGTGTTGGAATTCTTAACATATGAATCTTTTTTTTCTGCACGTCTCCAATCTCACTGTAGATAAGATCACGGTCGTACTTGTGTTGATTTTTTATCCGCAGCATGGGTTTTATCTATTTTTTATCATTTTATGATAAATTGCTAAGAACATAAAGGATTACGTTGCATGTCGGATTTTATCGGAGTTAGTATGTATAAAAATAAAGAAAATTGACCCGTAACCTGTTAACATGATCACGGAATGTTATCTCAAAAATCCCCTTTATTCGTTTACAGGTAAGAACCACATCAACTGTGAAGATGTGGAAACCAAAATGATAACAATCTTGCGAAAGCAGACATGCATTAGATATATATTCTTTACGAATAAAAATAAGACCGAAATAAACAACATTTTAATTTCAAGATATTATTAGCACATTGTGATTTTATTCGTGAATATCAATAAATCTTGTGTAAAACGTTTTATTTTACCGATTCATAGATCTAATAGTTTTTTTTAATCATCTATGCTTTAAGATGATGATGCTTATAATGTAGATGGTTCGTGACAAAAATGGCCAAGAATTCCGCAATTTGATATACGTCTTATTACAGAATGAAACTGAATCTAGGTTGTCGGTTAATTGAGGAACCATTAATCATTTCTTTCTGGTTATTGAAAATTATTATTTGATGTAACAGCTTCCGTCTACTATAAGATAATTAAATACAAAAGCGTTAACTATCTGGTTTTGAAGCACATATCATGTGAAAGTAGCCATCCTAGTCTGAAACCATATCCAAATGAATAATTGAACAGATTTTGTCGTAAAGCTACAACCCTGTGATTTCAAGACTAGGGTCAAATGACAAACAATATTACCATAATAATGTTTTATAATTTGATCGGAAGCTTCAAGCTGATACAGATCATCGGCTTTGGTATAAAAAGTGGCGTTCATTGATAGTTTGTTGTCATCAATTTCAATGTGACGGCATGTGGCGCAGTATTTTGAACTATGGTAAGAAATGGTAACGGATGTTGCAATTTCCATTAATGACAAATCTTATATAGTGCCAGATTATCTTTAAACAATGATATAAAAAAGAGAATGGTGATCATGATAATGATGATGATAACACAAACGGTATCAATATAATTTAAACAGAACAAAACAGCGTACAAATACTTCACCAACAACCCTAGTGATTGAAATTTTACACTCACTAGTGAATCGCACCCACGCATTCAAGATAAAACTCAATGCAGCTTCAACCGGATCGTTTAATTGGCTTGTTTATTATCAGAACAGAACAGAACATTAATTGTTAATTCAAGAATACACGGGTCGTTGAACTGATTTGATTGTTATCGCTGTTTCCTCTAGCCAATCTATTTGAAAGTGTTTTACATGAAAGATAATTAATGTATTATATCCATATGGAGAAATTAAAAAAAACGAAAGTTAAGACACATTGTAAGTTCGACTTATAAAGAGAATGTTCTGATCTGAGTATACACTCATTTTTTTCATGGTAAACGTGACTGTTTTTTTGATATTTTAAAATAAGTTCCGGAACATCCTCTATTTTTTTATTGGCTGGCCTTAAATGCAGACCAATGGTAAGAAAACAATTAATATACAAGATTGATAGATTTATATTTGCAGAAACCTTTGGCAAAACTCAAACATCCCTCAAATATATATGTAATTTTTATTCATCCCGTCGGCACCTTTCAAGACAAAGAGTAATTTTACAATATATCAAGGTCCAGGTTAAAGGCAATTGTAAACAACTGGTATTACGGTGTTTTAAGTGTTATTGATTCTGACTTATTCAACTTTATTTAAAATATATCCCAAATATACACCCATAAAGGTCAAAAGCCAGAGGTATTGAGATGTGTTCTTTGGTCAGTCCGATCAGTCTAGATCAAGACATTTCAGTAAAATATAACATATTTCTGTTTTATATTTGTGTAACTCACATCTACAGACTGTATACGTGATAACAAGTTCTGCGGTTTGATCCGCGAGGTTGTATTTGACTCGAGAAGGTCTCCAAAAATCTACAACAGTCGAATACAACCTGCCGGATAAAGAAAACATTACTTATATTGCTTTTATGATACACATCACTGGTTTTAGTGTATGATACGTGGTAACAATTCACAAAGTATTCAATGCTCAAGGGGGAGGGTGTTTCACCACTAACCATAGCACGACCACAGTGTATAAATGGCTAAGAACCTAACAACTGTCAATTGCCTATAGTTAAAATGTTAAATATCAAAATGTACTTAACATGCATGTGTAGCGTTACACATGAGATATGTATTGGTAAACGAAAGATAATAAGATCGGGAAACTACCTTCACATACCTAAAACACTTAACCTTACCTTAAATTAAGAGTTAACATTCTTAGACATGCTTTGTTCAAATATACATTCGTAATAAAAACGTAAAGGAACATTAGTCGAACTTTCCTCTATGTTATAAAATGAAATAAACTATTGGTTAAATTTTGCAGCAAATAACTTCTATGTTTTCAAATGTCAGGGTCTAAACTGCAATGCGACGTGGGACAACGCAATGTGTTAAGAACCTTGTCCTGACTACATAAACAACGTCAACATCACCGTAAGTGGCATAAACATCATATAATATATTGAAAGTGAAACATTTTTTGTGCCTAATATTTCATAAAATACAATGTACAGTACAGGGACTAGCTATGAAGTCCAAAACTTTTTATGCTAAGAGGCGCAAAGTTAAAGACCTAATAGACACTTTACGGGAGACACAACGTCGCAATTAAATACAATAAATTGAAATAACATCAGCAATATAATAACTTTATTTACAAAGGTTGTAGGCATGTATAAAATATATAATAGCCCTTCCACCTAGAATATTATCTGGTGATCATTTAGAAATATCAAGCCATAGCTCTGGGTTTGATTCAACGCAAACCCTTTGGTTCACTGTTGCTCTCGACGCTTTGATTTCATTTTATTATTTACATGAGCGTGTCAGCGCAGAAGAAATTTTTTCATACATAAGCCATGTCCGCCCGCCAATTTTAAGCTCACTCTTGATGTTTCTCGAACATCCTTATCTTCGTATGCGGTTGTCATAAGTGATCGGTCGATTCACTCCACGGCAATTAATTGGATAATATCATCAGGTTGTTTGCACCATTCACTGTAAGTGATGTATCTTTTCCGAGAGTCTCGTAGACGCAAGTTCACATAAATCAACAACAAATGAATGGTAAATATTTGACAGGATGAAGAATTTGATTGATGGGTAAGATTTGCAGTGACGTCCAAAAATAGACGTCATTTAATTTGTTTTAGACAAAAGATTCGTTAAGTTCGTAATACGCAAATTTAATTTTTCCATTCCTTATTTTCAAAACATTTCCAGGCAAAACAAATTCACTTATCGGGCGTTTAACAAAACAATCACATTCCATAAATATGATTGAATTTATGATAACAACAAATTATTCAGTTCAGAATTGATTCGAATCATGCTTATGGAAAATGCACAACGAAGTTTCAAGGAAAATGTAATGTGTATTATGTAATAGGTATATGCGTTGGAAAGATATATTTCATATTGTGACCTACACATACATTTGAGTAGTAAAAGTCAGGAAGACCATACAACGAAGAACTAAGATATAAACACACGTAAGATAAAATTTATCATGCATTTGGCGTGTTCATTCTTGTACACTTTTCAAAGTTATTAGACAAATTTGAGGTTGAGTGTTCGACCTATGGTCTAAATTCTACTTATCTCCCCTTTTACAAGTATTAACAAAGGCAGTTACCCTAACATCATCAGTGAAGGTATTGTGATGCTTTTTTGGTTTGTCCGTGCTATTTTTGTGCGTTGTGTCTCTGGTTATCGACTCTTACACCTAAGGCCTATGCCTTAAAAATACTCTGAAATAAGGTAATTTGAAAAGAAACGTTTTATTCATTAACATATTATATTTTGGTGTACAATAAATACATCTTTATGTAATTGAAACAGGAGATAAATTTAATATTATCAATAAAATAAGTCGTTTTTTATGGTCTAAAAGTATTGTTTAAATTGAATGTTTATACATGTAAATAAAGAGTGACGCTGAACAATCACTAATAGAAACACAATGTATGATAATTATATACTAAACCATGCTGATAGATAATGTTTATAAAGGTTTAAGTTATTAGCTGATTTTGATTACAATACTAAATAAACAATGTTGTGACAGAATCTTCAATATATTCCACTGATGGGCTTGTCCGAGTAGGTGCACTTCCAACCACGCGTTTTTTGCAAAAAAAAACACGCTTGGCCACCGCCGGTGAGATTGCGTCATCGCGTAAGACTTCCGAAAATTTGCCGCGATGCAATTTACAGCGTTTTCTTTCAAACAAGGTGACATTAGCGTTTAAATACTTAATACAAGCATACGTTTTAGGGATCAAACAAAGTTCTGTGTACGTACCAATATTTTTGCGATAACGGATAGAGTTTGTATGAGTATAAAAAACTGGCATTATGTATACAGGACGGGAACAAAGAAAAGGCGTTCAGAAAATTAAAAGCTACCTTTTACCGTGAATTAACACCTTGCATCACCGCGTGTCGCGGTAGCTCAACAAAGTAAAACGCGATGGTAACACGCCTTGGGCTTTATGCTTATTGCCGCATTTAGTTTATATTAGTTAAAAAGATATAAAGATAAGTTAAAATCGCGGTGATGTGTGAAATGTGCAAAAAACGCATTGTTTGTAGTGTTCCATTGTACTTGTTATATATTGTATATGAGCATAAATCTCAACCGTGTTGCCTCTCGGCTAGGTCGATGTAATTGTCCTGGAATTACCAAATGTTAATAACTAAATAACTTCTGCTAATTTTGTTTCTAAAACATTTTTGATCAAAACAAAGTTTATAGGCATAGTTTTACAACCATTTTCGAAAAGCACTTGATAGTTACCATTAAAACATCATCAAACTTTAACTGCGTTTAAAAGCACGTTGTATTGAATTTTCTTTTTTATATCTATAAATGTATTATATATCACGTATACAACTTTTTTAAAACAAGAGCGAAGAAATTCAATTCGGAATTATGAAAATCACTTAATTAATGTAGACCTGTACTCCAATAATAAAAAAAACTGAAAAGGAATAATCGGTGTCAGCCAAAGTATTCAATTTGCTAAATTAATCAAGTTCATTATTTATATTAAGTTTATTTATTCGCTCATGAAAAAGTCAAAATGCGGCCAATGGCATATTCCAAGTCTCCAGTGATTTCTAAAACT
Organism: Mya arenaria; assembly: GCF_026914265.1. Lineage (NCBI taxonomy): Eukaryota > Metazoa > Mollusca > Bivalvia > Myida > Myidae > Mya > Mya arenaria. Next base: position 61,682,887 of record NC_069122.1, read on the forward strand.
CCAGTGGAAACTATGAAAACCAGAACGGAGATAATCGGCAAACAAATCAGCATCCTATCAGTGATAAATTTACTGTTGAAGAATATATTTGGAACGTCTTGCAAGATGTGTGCCAAACACATTAATGCGGGTTGTCGGGGTGTTAATAACTTCCTGTGCATCGGCTGGCGTGCTATTTGATTTGATACATCATAAGATAAAGTGTACGAATATATCTTAAAAAAGAAGCGATTCAAAGTTCATATTATATAAGTGATCAGTGGTATCGTCTAGACATGTATACCATGTGTTATTGCGATATTGACTCAGCTGCTTTGAAAGCACTCTTAATAGCGATGAATACGTACGGGGTCGCTATGTTCCGAAACAAAAATGCTTTGTACAAAATTGTTTCTCACGTATGCATTAGCTTTGAACTGAAGTGGCATTCATTTATTCGCTCATCTTGCATTATGATGTCAAACAAGATTGAGAAATGATATAAAATGAAAAATAAATATTTTCTTTGTTATTTTCTTGTTTTCATATGATTGCTTTGGTCTGGGGAAGAGTTACTTCCAGTGACACAACCCCTTATGACCAAATAAAACATAATGCTTTAAACGTATCGTACTCAATAGGTGTGATACATTTTTTCATATCGTACGGCTGTATGCAGATATAGCATAGATAATTCCCGTGTGAGGTAATCATAAAACGGTTAAACCTCTATTTGAGCACTTGATTTTAATGATCGTCCAAAGGCGGAAAAATCAATACGTAACGGTACAGAAAAGTATTTGACGGTGTGTATCGCTCGTCGAATTCCTGTCGTTAATGTTGTCTTTTCCAGCAAATTAATATGAGAGAGTCCACTTGAAAAGCTACCATCCGTACATATCATTATCGTCAAAGTGATTGAACATGGCGCTTGTTTTTTATGTTACGATTTGGGACTCGCGAATGTATGAGTGACTTAACTTGGCGCCTGTGTCCCACATACAATAAAACAACGACCGAATCGACAAATTACAGTGGATGAGCTGGAGGACCCACCCCTAGTCCTCCACTTGACTTTTCGGTGTGTACTTAATGAGGAATGGGGCCGTATACAATATTGTTTTGATCATTGTCCTTCTACAGGCCTCATTGAATCAATTTTGTCCATTAGCCAGTTGTTTCACAGTCATATCAAATCACTGTGATATGATTAACAAATAAAGTGCAAACTAAATTGGATATTTAATACAGCCTCTGTTTATTGACACAATTTTTGTTTTTAGTTCATCCTGTAATCAGGTTTGAAAACCATTTGCTATTATCATTCACAACAGCTTTAAATATTCTTCACTTTCTTCTCTTTTTTCCCTTTTATTCCAATCAACGTTGAAACCGAGTCAATTAATCTTCATAATGAATTTATAGTTGAAGATAGCTAAGATATTAAACGAATATTGAAATGTGACGTATTTTACGAATATAAATGGAACAGTTGCATTTCTTCAATCCTTAAGATGGATGTTTCAACGTATTTTATGAAATACGTAATGTTTCAACTGAATAAAATAACATATATGATTGATTACCCAAGCCAAATCTCTAAAGGTTACAAAAAAGTGTTATGTATCTTATGTTAACTGTTGCTTTGAAATCCTGACATAGCAGATACTTGCAGATGTTTCGGGGAACGATATTACTATTTGAATCAGTGTTTGTCAAAGACGATATTAGGACTTACATAACACAATCAATCGTCATACTGCTAATTAAATGTTGACAAAAATGTTCATACATCACCATTAACCTCCTGTAAATGTTAATGTTAAAGTACAAAAGAAAATAGGAAATGTAAAATACGAGTTTGATTCCTACATTTATATCGTGCACATCTACGAAGAGAAATTGCAAATTTCTACTTTTAACCTTAGTTAAGTGTTACGAATTGGTTTCGTTATTGATGTTTGTGTTCGTACCAACTGGGGAAGCGAAGCTCATATTCATTTTTCAATTTTCATTGAGAGGTACCAGGTTATGTCTCTCAATCCGAAACACGACCAGAAGACAAAACTGTAAGATAACCAGAATAACTTCTTTATTAGAAAATTCACAATAGATAACAATTTGTGATAAGCACCTTATACAATAAAATAACAAAATTAATTGAAAGCAACACATGAATATCATGATACAATTTTTAACATAGCGAATAGTTACAAAATTCATTATTGTGAATAGAATAAATATAAATGATTTTTTCTAAAACATATCAATACTGTTGAGGAATTCCTAAAATTATATTAGTTCAAGAAATATGAAAGCAAATAGAAATTCAAATAAAATACTAAACATATTGACGAAATAATTCTTTTAATCTTATTCAATAAACAACTCAGTACATTTTTCATAAGAAAGACATAAAACAATTTATGAAAAAAGAATCTAAATAAAATAATGAAATATATTCCTAAAATAATAAATTGTACTCTTACCTGTAAGATAACCAGAATAACTTCTGGAGTGGGCGCGCGAGAGTGGTCATTTTATATTTAACCCGTGTTGGTGTAAATTACTCTCAGAGCGCAGATCTTACAGGTAAGTCATATCCTTCCTTCGTCCTAACCAAAAATGGTTGGACGATAGATGAAATTTGCTTAGTCAGGATAAGATTTTGTTCTAGAACTTTTCTTGCGGGCAGAGATTATTAACCTGTACTAGATACTATTGTTCATTGAATATGTTGTGTGTTATGATTTATTTACTTCTTTCTCTTCAATTTCACGCATGCGAGGATTAAGTGCATTAGGTTTTGATCTAATAGGCATAGAATTAGGAAGTAATTCTATTTTACACTCAAAATCTTTAACTTGCCCTACGTCTTCCTCTTTATCTGTAAAAATGTCTTCATATTTGCTTAAAATTGACAATAAATTATGATTTGATTGATGTGGATTTCCTATGTCGAAGGATTTACTTGTACTTCTAGGTTCAGATGGAACGAAATTTTGAGATAATGAAAAGATGCTGTTTTCGCCATTATATTTCTCAATTTTTGCTATGATTGTTCCCTTTTTAATAACTTGCTTTTCTTCCGAATCATTTACGAAAGGTAACAAAATCGTCTTATTAACATTGTTTCTACATATAATATCTGTTGGGAGACTTTGATTTTGACTATTGATTACAAATGTATCGTTCTTAAGCTTATTTCCTAAATATATTGGTATTTTCCTGATAGAATTTACAGACATTTTAATATGTTTGTTAGCTGTTATATCATACATGTTATCACTTTGTAACGATGTTATTAGAATGTCTGGAATATGGAATTTATGCTCCTTAAAATTAATAAATGCATTATAGTCATTAAAAAAATCTATACCCAATAGAACATTATGAATCAAACCTGAAATAATGTAAAAATCATAGTCAACAATGGTGTTTTCAATACGGACAGGTAATATCACTTTCCCTAGAACAGAATGATTTGAACCAGCGACAGCTGTTTTAAATTGTAAAGTTATTGGTCTAATTTTATATTTAATATGTACAACATTTTCTAAGAATTCATATTTTATAGCAGAAATATTACTTCCTGTGTCCAATAAAATGGACGTGCTACAGTGTCCAACATTTCCCAATATTGTATTTTCCTGGAAAGTTGTGACTAACGATATTGCATGATTAGATTTCTTATTTGGCTTTATTATCTTGTCCTTATTTTTCTTCAAATGCTTAATTTTATCCTTTTCGGCGATTGAAATTTGTCACTTCTTTGCATGCAAACACATTTTTTGAAAATGACCTATTCGTTTACAAAAAGTGCATTGCTTGCCAAAAGCTGGACAATTATGATTTCGAGAGTAATTTTGACCACACCTATAGCAAGGATTATTTGTTTGTAAACGAGGATTGACAGTATATCTATCTACAACTCGTGGCTTTTGAAATTCGTAGGGAACATTAGACGTATCTTGTCTTCTATAATAAGGTGCGGCATGCTGTGGAAATTCTTGCCCGTTGGAATGGCTGTCGGTTATAGTTATTAAAAGAGTTTTGTGGTTGTACCGCATTAATATTTGTTTCTGTATCATGTTTCGTTCTCACTTCTGTTTTAAGATCTTTAATTTCTTGAATTAAATCTTGAAATTGTGTCTCAAGAGCATTAACAGACAACGTATTCGTCATCTCACATAACTTGATATATTTGCTTAATTCGGACAATGACGTTGGCTGTTTAAGCAAAACTTGACGGCGCGTATCGTCTTTCAGTCCATTAATTAGTAAGGAAATTAAAATATTTTCGTCTAAATTCAAATCGGTAGCCATTTTTAAACCACGAGTCAAATATTCCTCTGAATTTTCTAATGGTTTTTGCTTAATAGAGATTAGTGTATAATCAAGATCTTTGGTTTGAAAACGTTTCGACAGAGCCTGTATAATTTGGTCGAAATCTGATTTAATATCTTCTGATAAATTATCATAAAATGTTAATGCCGCTCCTTCAAGATAAAAGCTCAAAATATCGCTTTTACTTGTTGGAGGTATACTAAAAAAAAGTATTTAAAATACAAAAAATTTCAAATTTTGAAAGAAATGATGTAAAACTTTCTGAATCTTTACCTGAATAGGAATTCAATTTAATAAATTTATGAGGAGATAAAAAATTACCTTGTACACTATAAGATGAACATGTAGGTGCGCTCGGTGTTAACTTGTCCATTTTTGGACTATGCGTATTGTCACTAGTGTCACTAAATTGTTTTGGGTTCGACCTCCTTTCTGTGGTCCTGGTATCTGCGTTTGCGTCCGTCCGTGTATCCTGGTTGGAAATACGGTTGGAAATGTCCTGATGTCCGGTCCCTGGAAACGATGTAGAGGAAATCCCGGTCCCTGTAAACGGTGTGGAGGAGTGCCCGGTCCCTGGAAACGAGTTTAACAGCCGTTCGGTCCCTGGAAACGAGTTTAACGGCCGTTCGGTCCCTGGAAACGAAGTGGAGGAAGTCCCGGTCCCTGGAAACGACTTTGAAGGGAGCCTATGCGAAACGTGTTTAGAAATGGCCCCTAAAACTTCTGGAGATTTTTCCGTTACTTCATAGTCCGGAGCAGAATTTTTAAACGAAATATCAGAATTACTTTTAGCAGGCGAAATGGCAAATTCTTCCTGTTTATCAACATGTTGTGGGTAGATATTATCTTGGTCAATCAATGAACTCTCCAGAGGTATGTTAATTGCGTCCACGGATTCCGCGGCAATGTTATTATCTACAGATGTGGGTTGTAGATCTGACTATGATGAAAAGTTCAGCGACCTTTTTGTACTATTCGGTGGTGTTAATATCTGAGAGTTGGACGTATTGCTGTTATTTAGTTTTCTGTAAAATTCGTCTCTAAGTTTTGATCTACGTTTTTCACTCGTATCAATTATTTCTTGAAGCTTTGAAGATATATCTGGTTTTCGTTTTGAAGATGATAACTGATCACCTTTTATTTTAGTGTTCCGAAAATTATATGACATAATGCGAAAATGTAACTTGTATTACTTGCATTTTTGTCCAGCACTTTTTCCCATATTTTTGTTATTCATCTTCTGTCCTCCGATCCTGTTTTGAGTTGGTTCTCCGCCAAGTGTTACGGATTGGTTTCGTTATTGATGTTGGTGTTCGTACCGACTGGGGAAGCGAAGCTCATGTTCATTTTTCAATTTTCATTGAGAGGTACCAGGTTATGTCTCTCAATCCGAAACACGACCAGAAGACAAAACTGTAAGATAACCAGAATAACTTCTTTATTAGAAAAATCACAATAGATAACAATTTGTGATAAACACCTTATACAATAAAATAACAAATTTAATTGAAAGCAACACATGAATATCATGATACAATTTTTAACATAGCGAATAGTTACAAAATTCATTATTGTAAATAGAATAAATATAAATGATTATTTCTAAAACATATCAATACTGTTGAGGAATTCCTAAAATTATATTAGTTCAGGAAATATGAAAGCAAACAGAAATTCAAATAAAATACTAAACATATTGACGAAATAATTTTTTTAATCTTATTCAATAAACAACTCAACACATTTTTCATAAGAAAGACATAAAACAATTTATGAAAAAAGAATCTAAATAAAATAATGAAATATATTCCTAAAATAATAATTGTACTCTTACCTGTAAGATAACCAGAATAACTTCTGGAGTGGGCGCGCGAGAGTGGTCATTTTATACTTAACCCGTGTTGGTGTAAATTACTCTCAGAGCGCAGATCTTACAGGTAAGTCATAACCTTCCTTCGTCCTAACCAAAAATGGTTGGACGATATATGAAATTTGCTTAGTCAGGATAAGATTTTGTTCTAGAACTTTTCTTGCGTGCAGAGATTATTAACCTGTACTAGATACTATTGTTCATTGCATATGTTGTGTGTTATGAATATATTTACGGCATTATTTATGAATAGATTGAGGAATAGAATACGATATGATATTCTGGTACAGCAGGATGATAATTTTTCAGCAGTCTTACGAATGTGTTACTAAGCTAAGATCTTAGAGAGCTGTTAAATACTTATGCTATACTATCGGTTTTTTGTTATGGTTGCTTTTCCCAGAATAACATTAAGTCGTTCACTAAATAATATTTAAGCTTTAATTTAAAAAAAAACAACATTTTATTGATTTCTTTTAAATTAAATTTTAATTCTATTTTAAGTAAATTTAATTTAATTTAATTTAATTTAATTTTAATTTTTAATTTAATTTAATTTGATTTAATTTATCTAAAAAGATTTAATTTAATTTTAATCTTAATTTTAATTTATTGTTAATTCAATTTAATTAATTATAATGAAAGTTTTGAAAAGTAGTTATATTGTTTTGAAACTTTACTTGGTATTATCAGTAGGGAATTGTGATTGAAAATAGACCAAACCTATTTTAGTTTGAAAAATATTGTTCACATCTGCAATGTTCGGAGACGTTACCATAATGAAATAATTTATCATCATGAGGATGTCCTAAATACAAGAATAGCTATAAGAATGTAACATGACGTAGACATCTGGCGGATTTGGGTGCTAGCTGTATCTCATTAATCAGTCGTTGCTATTGGCAATACGGTAATTGTACCTATACGTCATAATAATTATCACACAATTTCAAAGCAAGGACATTGAAAGTGATTTTTCTATATAATGAAGAGACTACAGGGTTCTTTGCGTCATTCTTAATGACTTAGTATTATATTTGCCGATGGCTATGTGCAATATACTTTTTCCATTACAGCACCACTTTACCAAAATTCAGCTGGTGTCTGAAGTAGGCCACGGGCTTTCTCCGGTCGCACTTATCATCGCCGTCCTGATTATGATAGCATCCAAATAGGTTAGTTCAGTATATTCAATTTGATTATGTATCTGGTGTTACATCTTTCATTGCATTTCTTTATGAATTAAAGTTTCGGCTACTTACACGATTTATTAAGGCAAACGAGCTATTGATGACGATACCTTTGTGACCGATGTCTCATTGCGTACAAGAGGAATACAATCCGAACACAGTGAAAACTGTCATCCATTTAGTAATTATTCACGTTTTGTTTCTTCTGCGTCATTATTTGCTATGATGACTTACGTAGATAGAATGTCACAAAATTCGATGCTTTTACAGCATTTCAAAACAGAATGTCTCACATTTTTACAACGGTTATAAAACAAGTTATTATAACTTTAATGAAGCTCTCGTTAGTATGATGTTACGCGAGAGTGTGGTTAAGAGGGCAGTATCGGTGTATCTGGATGAAATCCACTGGTCAAGCTTGTTACTATTACGAGGGATCAATAATTACATGGGTTTAAGATAACTTTTGAACGGATTCGGCTATGATGTGTATTCACCATGTTAGATATTCAGGTGTTTGCCTATAACATCACGAACCAGCCTTGAAATGTTTGTAATTTTAATAAATGTATGGCAAATTTAAACTGGCTATTTGACTGCAATTAATCTTACTCGAACACAAATTAAACTCACTTCATGTTACGGTAACATATGTTGGATTTAGGTTTAGAATCTCAGTTTTCATCCTATATGAACAAGCTATATAACAGGGAATGACGGGCCTTTAGTGGCAAGCATCCTGACATCCTTGCAAAGTAGCTTTATCCATACCCTTGATATTCTTGGTCACCTACTAACCTTTTTGTGATATGTTCTTGGCCGAACAATTTAAAACATATTTTGAAACATGTTTGTTTTGTTGATAGCATACATGTTTCTCTACATTTAACAAAACTGTACGACCGATTCACTTGTCGGCGTTGAGGTCCCTCTGGTTTTATTCGCTTCTACCATAGAAAACCTTTAAGCTGGAAAATTGATCGTCGGACTGTCGTTTACACCCGATATCTTGTAAATCATGATAGTGCATTCAACGGTGTTTTTACTTAACAGGCGTTACAATTTCCCGCCGCTCTATCAGTCAATAAAATTCCACTTTTAACAAACGAATCCAGTTTATATTTAAGCAGGAGATACATATTTGTGTAAGTTTATTATTCTATATTATTTCGCGTCAAAACTGATAGGAAACATATCTTTAAAAATCGTTGACTATAGGTTATTGAGCAAATTGAATAATTTGAATGATCAAAAGTGACACCTATCTTTGTTACTTCAATTGAAATTATCTTTTCGATATGTTGTTACACTACATTGCTAAACTTAGTGGCATGCCCAGTAGCCAAACAATTGAAAATAACCCTGTTAACGTTTTACTTTGATATCACTGGCAGATTAATGTCCTGTTTATTGAAAAGCTTAAGTAACATTTACACTAAAGTTGTTTTTCTAGGTAGTGTTTACACCGACAGGAAACAGAACAGTCATCTAACATCTGGAACACTATAAAAACACAATAAAATCATCGTTTAATTGGTTGGCTGTAAGGAATACTTCAGCTTATAACACATGGTGTCATCTTTTGTTCGGATTTGTTTTGCAGACAAATGATGAAATTGACGTGTTAGAACATAATATACTTACTTACTTGCGTAGAACTTCAGCACTCAATACATTTAAGATATAAATCAGAATTAAAACTCTCAGCAGCTGGGGGTTATTTCTATTTCAATGTATTTTTTTGTGTAAAAAATATACCAATGCTCTAAGTGAATAGACACATTTAATTTTATAAATCTTATGATAAAAATAAAAAATAGGCAAACATACATGCATGCAGAAACTTTTAGCAGCTATATTCAAATCCGGGTTCTTTGGGTATGTTGTAAGGGTCCATAAACATTGCACCACGGCCCACATAAACGCTGAGATGGTTTTATGTAAGGTACAAATCCAAGTTATAACTGTCAACATTCAAACGAAAATTGTTAACATTTGAATTTTCATTGTTTTGGTCGATTCTATTTTGAATTTGGTAAGGAAAAGAGAAGTTTTCAAAGGGGACTAATACAAACTCCTTTTTAATAATTTTTTTACAAATGAAACCTCAAAAACTGACTTTGCCGATTTTATGATGTTCAAAATTCAACGAACGCAGACGATGTATGAACTACTTGAAAGCTAATGTAGGAAACTAAAACGCAGACGATTTGTGATATGCGTGAAAGCTTTCTGTATGTCTTAGCTGAAAAAACTGACGATTTGTACTCTTAGTTACAATACACCGATGGTTCATCTGATATTCTTTTGCGGTCATGGGCTAATAATGCCTTCGAAGAATCCTTCTTTATTGTCATTTTTTAATGTACTTTAAGAAATTTTAACCAGTTCTTTTTCAAATGAGTCCTGTTCTTGTTTTGTTAAATGTATGTCAGTCGCCGTAATATGCCTTCATATTCTCTCATTATAATGTTCTAATACATCATCTGCCTCATTAGTTTGTCATACGGTGTAATTTTTGTTCCTAAACATAGCTTTTATTTTTGTACTACATAAATTTTCATGGAATTTTATCCAAATGCCAGAATCATTGACTTGAAACGTAACATTAGTAGGACAATGACATGAAAATAATGGTCATAACGGTTATTTAAGATAGTCAACCACTATGGTGAACGTTGCCTGTATTGCACTTTTGAATTATCATACATCATAGCGTTGATGTTAAATTTGCCATTGTTAAACCTGTAATAGTTGTGAAAGCACTTAATAACATACTGACAGTGAACACTTTCAAACACAACGAGACTAACAGATTGTTGTCTGAAAACGTTATTAGTATTGCTTTTTGTTTGCTTGATCGTTGTTCTTCTGAATAAGAGCTTGGTTAAGGTTTAAGCATCTGCTTCCATAGGATAAGAACACCACATTGCTGTAAGTTATTTTAAGTGCTAAGAAACAAATGCTTAGGTGTTTCTAACATGATCGGCCAATCATAAATAAGAAATTGGTAAACCAAACCCCAAACAAGAGTGAAACTTAAGGTAATATATGGACGAAAAAGCCTTCAATCTGCGAAAAAAATATAACTTAACTTGATGCTCTTATTATGATCCGGAGATGTGTGGTATTGTACGTACATGTATTATAAGTATTAAATACAATATGCAGCGACGAAAAAGTAGCACAACGCTGTAAAACATTTAGGGCATGTTTAAAATACGAACATTTTATTTGGCTATAAAACAATAAAGCATGATTAAAGACAACTCTATTATATGTTTGAATAAGCAAATATACTTAATTACACCATGCAGAGATTGATTTCTGCTAATAAGTCGGGTCAAATGTAGCGATAGAAATATATAACATATTATATAATATTCATATTTAAAGTGACAATTTAAGAGTCATTTGTTAACAAAGAGACGATTCAATTTTCGGGAAATAAATTTTTAAGATAAAGGTAAGATCGCAAGTTATACCTCATCGTCTACGATAAACCTTCGGAGGCCCTTCTTTAATATTTGTATATATTAAGACTCGAGTGATAGACCAAGCATAGAATCAGGTTATTGGACACTTTGCTCAGCTCACCTGTTATCATTATCAATGGTTTTAATCACAATGAATGTGATATGTTAAGTGATAGGTTCTATAAATAAATCATTCACATGGTTAACATTCGGCTGAGAGTTTAAGATGAAAAACAATAAACGTCTTGCTAAGCTTAAACAACAGTTTAGTAAACATATGCCAATTGCATCGTGAACATATGAACAGGAACACAATCAATGTACATCTTGTTGTAAATTATTATACGTGATCCAATCTACTATATATAATTTCATCGCATATATTGTGATATGTTGTTTTACCTTAATAGTTTTGCTATATAAACATGCCATTTGCGTGAAAAACAGTTTAGTTTAAACTTGTTTATTTTAAAACGATTGTGAAACAAGTTACTACAAAGTTATATTAATCACTCTAGTTAGCACGTTTTTACGCGAGAGTGTGTTATTGTGTTGTTTGAAAATTTGTACAAAACATATGCAGTACTGCAGTTAAGACAATCTCTACTATGTACGAATCTGCCTGTAGAAATATTGATCAAATGGGCCCTGACTACCATGTGTCGAAGGTTTTCTATAGCTTGATTAAGCTAATCGCACAAGTCATTTAATGTGCCTTGTACAACGTCTCATTTGAATAATTCGTTATTCTGTGACACATGCGTACTTTCCATATTAAATCTTGATATGTCTTGCATCTTGTGAATGTGCATGTTGTCAGGCCTCATTGGCATTAACTTTTCTCAAGGATTTTATGACTAAATCTGACAAAACTTAAATCGAAGGAAACAACTTAAGATACATGTATCCAACTCATTGTAATGGATTTCTGTAAACAACATTGAACTTGCTCATAAAAACACATCAATATTCTGGCGTCTCGGATAACGAGGAGAAAATTCAATTGACCAAGTTACATTGATTTTAAGAGTGCGATCACATTTCATAAATGACAATACGTGAACAAGCTCACATACGCTGGTGCGAGGGACATTTCCTTAGTAATGCAATTGCCCTTTCGATCCATAATAATCTCAATCAAACCGAGGCTACTCTACTTGCCTGCCAATAGTATTTTCTGGTATTAAGAAGTATTTAAGGACGACTCATAATTTTGGGCCTACTGTCTTGGAACAAAACGGAAACTTTTGTTTCCGGAGCAAGTTATATTAAACATAACGAAGAACATATGAGCCACATAGCGCGAGTTTGAGCTTTCGGATATAGAATTGCTTTTATTCCTTTAAGTTTTCTAGCCCTTATAGCGTAAAAAACATGTAAACAAGTAAGACCATGCCCTCCACATTCTGCATACGAAATTTGAGGCCACACAAATAGCGAATTAACATAAGTTTGTTATTGATATTACAAACATAGTTAACGTATCAATATTATACGTTCTCGTTAAGGAACATCATTAGAGAAAGGATTGATGATTTTTTTAAGAATTTTGAAGAAATCGCTTCGATTGAAACTGACACACCAATGTAGTCGGAATAAGTCACGGCGAACGTCATAGCTGGTTTGTCAAAGTACAATAGTAAGTCGCTGATTGCTAATAGTATTGCTCTTCCCGATTTTTATGGTGATGTTTAAAAGAAAATTCGTAAAATTAAAATGTTTCCAGCAGGACGTTGGGCAGATAGACTCAATGAATTACTTGGATTTTTTTTTAAACCGTGGATATAAAGGCAATATTTTAAAGAGCACTTGCCTTCTAGTTTTTGAAGATGAATTCCTGAAACAAAATATAGCGTTAAATATAGCATCCTTACATAACTAAACTTGCAGTCATTTGATTTTATAAAGGTTTTGCTAGTTCATTTTATGTTTAAAACCTTTTTTGGCTGAAACTTTTTTGGCTGACTCGGGGTATTTTGGCATGTGACTTCATTTTCTTCAAATATTTTACATTTTCAAATCATTTGGAAGGAAAGATTAGCTAAAACATGTCGCTTTTATCTTAAAAAATGTTTTCTTTATTTGTTCCCAGTTTTAGTACAATGATGCTTTTTAGTATGAAACTCAATGATGACACAGTTTTAAACCTTTTTTTATAAGGCAGACTGTGTGTGATGTTAATAGTTTCAAACAATGACTGCATCGTTTCTTTGAAAAGTTTTTGCATTTGGTGCTCTGAATTGTATTCCACCGTCTGCAGCTAGAGTTGGGATCTCTAATCATAGAAGTACTTGGGGTTTACCTATAAGTTTATTATTATTTGTTTTATTATTAAGTTTCCTATGTCAATGCATACTTTGATAAGATTTACCTTTTGCGATTTATCTTTATTTAGGATTGTTGGGATAAGTGTGAGGTTTGTGCACTTAAACTGGTTTAACCCCCCCCCCCCCAGTAAATTTACATTTTACTGACCGTTCCGAGGCGGTACCTAACAATCCTTGATGAACATACCTAGTTTTTTGTATATATTATGTTTGCACTGTGCTGCTTGTGGAGTTGTGTGCTGTTCTTCCATGTTTCTTGTTTTTGATTTTATGTTATATGTCTTAGGCGTTTGCCCATTGCCATTAAGCCGGGTTTATGTTTAAACTTTTTGCTACTGAGCTTTTTTCTGTAGCTTTTTGCATAAATATTTGAATCATGAATAAAGGAATTGTCATAAAACGCCAAAGAAATGATGGGCCAATGACAATCATTTTACAGAAAGAAGTTTGGAAGAAATAAAGGCACATTGAAAAAGTCATTTGTTTGAGCATTTTACATTAACGATTATTTCATTTGTAATAGTTGTATCTGAAGGCGATGTGGCTCGCATGTCTACAAAGGCGAGACCAAAAAACCAAAGTTGTGACCATTCAAAAGGATACAGTGTCGTTATGACAGGACATTTGAAATCGCACAGTACATTGTAAAAACATTGGAAGGCAATTTGTTATGCTATATGAAGAAGGTGATATATTACAATAACACTTCTCGGGATTCTGCAGTTTATATTGTGGGTAAAATACGTTTAAACATAATATATATTTAAATACAACACAAGACAAATGTTAAAAAACATAGTACAGGGCACACTACAAAATCCACGCCCGTGTAATGGAACATAATAGAATTACAAAAGTGTTTAATTATTTATATATTATTTTATACCAACGACAAATCATAAGCTATGTTATCTGCTCAGGACATGTTTTGGAGTCAGTTTGCGTCCTCCAACTGTCCAGTTAATCAGTAGAATGGAACAGCAGAAGTACTACGTTAACAGTCATAAGATATTGACCTCTAACAATGCTAGTTCAAAGGCGTATAACATTCCTCAAATAACTCCTCGTATGGGAGTAATTAATATGTCCAAATAATTAAATCCGATATGCCTTTTTAAATGCCTCAGTTGTTTCGATATCTGACCGATTAAATGCGATATGTCTCTTTTTCTATGAATTGTTTTTATGCATCTGTGTATATGAGAGGAGGAGGGTAATTCATTTCAAGTCGTCGCTGGACAATAGTGTCACTTGTGAATCAGTCATATATATGCACATACAGGACGTACACCTAGTAACATTTAATTTGATTCTTTAACCGGCTACAGTGAACATTACTGCGACATGGGACCCCCGATAAGCGTCTCTCCCGGAAAGCAGTTTACGCGTCGGGGTTGGGATTCGAACTTATGGCCCCTGTATTAAAAGTCAACTTTTTTGAAAGACAATTGATAGGCCTGATGTAAATAAGGTGTGAATTTATCAATAAGTTGAACGTATCATGTTGTATTGATTATTATTCAATTAATACATTTTACTAATTGCAAAGTTTAACTAAGGAGTAGATCAAACTAGAAAGTTACTTTTGTTTAGATGCACTTAAAAGTAAATGTTATACTTATTTGGACTTCGCACCCAAATGAGTTATCATCTTTTTAAATTGCCTCAAAGACCGCTTAATTACAGCCAACTCACGTTTTTAGATTTAAATTTTCTAATGTACACTTAATGGTTGATTGAACAACAATGTATGTATGCGGTATTTGTGATACAACGTTTGAATGGATACACTATTTCCTTTTATTTTAAAAGACTAATTAGCTTAAAGCCACCAATTGGCCTTTTTCAAGACTTTTAAATACAGATTTAATGCTATTTCCATCTATTAACTGAATCTACATCCATTTCTTTCACGATGGATTCCATTCACTATTTGATTGATCATCAATAACTCTATACCTCCAGGTTTAAGAAGTATACTCATCCACATACCAAAGTACATTGAATATGAAAGATTTGGTTTCAGAAATATGACGAAATAATTCGATCTGATCAAATTAAATTTGTTGCTACATAGGATGGATATTTGTCAAGTATTTAGGCTCCGAAGGCATTCCTGTTTTACATTCAAGATCCATTTCCATCATGATGACCTTGTAACAATATGAAATGTGCTGGTTTATCGACACCGCTTTTATCGTTACTTACAATGTTATCAGATATTCAAGAATGAGAGATATTTGATCTTATTTTCATGCTGTAAAGCAAACTCATTCCGAGTTAGTCAGCCGGCAAACGAACAAAGTATCGACATAACAGAACGGGAGAGGAAATAATAAAGTGGGTAGGGGAACGTATCGTAAGGATTTATCGAAGATCCTTTCCCACATTTGTTTTGCAACATGCCGCCGTTCTCATTATAAAGAGAAATATAGTCGACCTGTAGGGATAGGTTCGGATATTGTTCCGTTGATATCAAAATGTGTACATATAGATAAAACATCCAAATCACGGATTAAATTCAAAAATGGAAACACATTCATCTCAAGAATAACAATCATGAGAATATCAAGTCATCATACTGAAATTTAACAAAGGAACATTTATAAGAACATGGCTACTTTAACACATCAATCGGCTATATATTTTTCTATTTAATAATACGACTAAACGTATATTTTACCTATACTAAAGTCAGTATGGTTGAAACGCTAAAAAATAAAAAAAAATAACCTAGCATAACAATGCACACCTACAGACGTGTGGAGCCAATTATCAAAGGTACATCTTAGTCGTCTCCGTTTTAACCCGATTCCGTGATATCAATACATTGTTTAACTACAATCAAACAATAATAAGCATGTGCAAAATATGAAATAAATAGAGGAAAGAGGCAAAGGTGCTATGTCGAACCAATAGCAACAGAACCACAAAATACATGACATATTCCTTACATACAAACAAAGAATCCATTGAACCAAATGCAGCAGAAATTTTTAAAATGTTAAATAAATGCCTGCTAAAATTATATGTTTGAATTGTTCAGACAGTTTTCTTCTGAGCCTCATCATCGCCATCATCGTCGTTGTCGTCGTCATCTTCATCATTTCCAGTGATTGTCACTCTTTAAACAGGGTCAACATGAAATATTATTAAATGGTCATGCGAATCCATGGGTCAGACTTTGTACAGAAAATTAATTTCAATGAACAATTTTAATTGAAATCGGGTTAAACCTGGCCTATTTTTAATTTATAATAGATGGAGAGAGCCGGTCAGACTGGAATCCCCACAGTTTTGCCTGGACGATTCGCCGGTTACTACATTTGATTGATTTGGTTTGTTTTAATTGCAGATTTGGGCTGATCATAAAGAGCATTATTGTTCGAGCGTTAAGAGCATTCTAGTTGTACTGATGGTGCATGCGTAGTCTGAACAGTTTTAATTTAAATCTGGTAAAACCTGGTCTCTTTTTAATTCATGATCGATGGTTAGTAACAGTCAAAGTTGGACGGAACCCAACAGTTTTGCTTGGGCGATTCGCCGATTTGTACTTTTTGTTGATGTGATTGTTTTAATTGCGGATAGGGGCTACTTCAACTAGATTATTTCTGATCTTAAAGAGAATTGATATTCGAGCGTCGTTGTAAAGAGCATACTAGTTGTACTGCTGCTGCGTGCATTGTCGTTTATAACATGCATGGCAGATTTTCTTTTTGTTCAGGTCGTTGAATACCTAGTTGGACAAGACTGTTATAGCATTTTATGTAGTGGTAGTTACATGGATATTGTATGTTTAAGCAAGCCCTTTTTAGGATTTTCATTGTAAAATGTTTTTAATATTGTTGGCATCCGTATTTCAGGGAACATCTTGAGTAAAAGTGCCTCTTTTTGGTGGTTTTCAGGCGAATACATGATAGTAGTGTTTAGATTAAGGTGATTAATGTGTAGTGTATATGTTGTTCACCTCATACATTGATGATCATGGCTTTTGGTGATCAGGGTCACTTTGTAGTTGGTGTATATCTTCTTGGATTTTGATCGGTCGGTATAGAAGGCAATCATAAGCAATCATAAGCAAATGTACGTACTGTGGACTTTACATTCAATTGAGGAACGTTAACGTATGCAACGAAGAGCAGGCGCCGAAATACGGTATCCTGGAGTATCCTATGGTAAGAGGGGAGGTGTCAGATACAAATTGCTTATATCTGTTGGAAAGGAAATCGTCAACGCAACTTAAGGCACCCAATAGTGAGCGAGCTTCTGTAGCAGTCTAGTGATTTTAATTATCTGATGGGATGATATCGATCTGATGTTTTTGCTACTCTATGATAAGGAGAGAATTAAACATTCTCTGTCTCCCCTTCCTTGGCCCAGGTAAATTGAGGTTGAATCGATCGGTCGATAAATATTTGTGTTTATATTATTTACAAGACTTGAGAACATACCTATGCTTAGGCTGAATAGGTTCCGTGTTTATGGTTTTACTTTTAAATTATTGTTTGATCAATGGTTATAATGAACAAAGAGAGAACATACTGCAAACAAATCTTGATAATAATAAAAAAAAAATTGACATGAAAATATAAGTTGAAAGCAACAATTAGAAGTAGGATTTATGGAAGTATTGAGTCGTTTCCAATTCGATACTTCAATGTGTTTGAATATCAACAAGTAGCATTTCTTGTACAAAAGAACAGAGTTTTGACATAAACGCTGAATACCGCTCGGCCTAATATTAAATGCAAATTACATCTGGATAACATATCATTTTTCGTTATTTTTCAAGAAGACCTACTTCTGCTGCTAAATGGTCATTTTCAAGCAATTTCACTAAAAATATAATATTGGTTATGATTTAAAAGGTAGTGCTTGCTGATTACTCATACTGTTGAATAACCAAACGACCGAAAATACTTATTATAATCAAAAGTTATTGTATCTTTGGTTCAATTCAATTCGAATGTGATTGACCATTTTTCAATAATCGAATCTAACAAAATTGATGTAGTACAATTTTTGATACGGCAAGAATGCTTTTAAAAGAAAAAAAATCGTTCATAGTTGAACAAAACAGCAATATGTATTATTACACCTTCGATATTAAATTTGTCGCACCGATATTTAAGGGTCGGTCAGAGGGTGGGACAGGTTGAAATATCTATTTTAGGACCAAACCATATATGGAAGAAAAAGCTGGATGTCGCATGAACAATTTAAGAGGAAACCGTGCCGAATGTCAGCAAGAATGTTGTGAGCTTCGAAGTGGGAGTACAAGTTGCTGATGATAATGTGTTCAAGTTCTATTCATGGTAATGGAGTCACAGATTGGTCCATGATTTCATTTCGTGAAAACCACTGATATATTGGCCTTCTTCAAGTCGAGAAGTATTTATCTTCAGTGATGGAAAGCTCGAATAAACCGGTAAGTCCTGGTGTTAGTTGAGTTGACGACATAAACAGAGTTGCAGGAATCTTATTTAAATGCGGTTCGTGGTTTCTGATATGTTTATTAAACTTTCATATTAAAACGGAGAGGTTGGATTGTTTACGTCCAAAGTAAATTAGGAAATTTTGATCGTTTGATAGTAGTTGGTTAATGTAAAGATATACCTAAAAATTACTCACTACTATAATTTATGTTCAATTACCATCATGAGAACCACATTTGGAACGTATAGATGTTTTTGGAGCGCAATAATGATGATAAAAGTTATATAATTTTGCGACCACATTCTCATGTGTTCGACTATGTTTCTTGGACTTCTTTAAGTAAGTTTCGTCTTAACAAATGAAAAACTGTTTCATTTTCTAAACATTATTAAGAATCATTTAAAAAAAAAACTTCAACTTGTCTCTCATCAGCAAATAAGCACAGCGTTGTATTTGCACAACTACATTTGTAACTAGCAAATGGTAAACAAATCATTCACACGGGTTGGAAAACATACATGATAGGTCAGTATTGGCGAAGATTGTGTTGATGAAGAATTAGAATTCTCAAAAACTGAATAATATATTAAAACAATTTCACGAAAGTGTGTGTCCATCCACTCTTGTTTCATCGCTTCAAACATTTTTTAAGGGAAGATTTCGTCTTGGAGACGTTTTCATCATATGCATTATTACATCGAATGCACATGAACCTAAAAGGTACCTAACAATCCTTGATAAACATACCTAGTTTTTTTTTATATAACTACATATATACACTGTGCAGTTTGTGGAGTTTTCTTATGTTGTTCCATGTTTTTTTTTCTATGTCTTTGGCATTTAGCCTGTGCTATTTAACGGGTGTTATATTTAAACTTTGGGCTACTGAGGTTGTTTCTGTAGTTTTTCAATTCAGTATGTGTAAGATTATGCCGATGTTTATTGAGTAATAGGTGAATTAAATTTTTCTTCCAGATGGTTACTCGTCCCATGCGCGTATATTGAATCAATAATGTTTTTAATAGGGTTTAACAGGATTGTAATGGATTTATTCATTCAAGACAAAAATGCTGCACTCTCCGCAGAACTATTCAAAGACCGATTTTACTATTAACATAATCTAAATCACTGCGCGCATATTCATGACAACCACAAATTATCACAAATACATACGCATTTATTTTCAATACCCACAAAAGAGCTCCAACAAAAAACAACATTTTTACTTAATTTGTTTAACTGAGGTGGGTGAAAAGGCACCTACCATAGCCGCTCGTGTAAGATAGGTTCATCCCAACCCTCGTGCAGGGTGTTTCACGTAAACTCGTTTCCGCAAAACACCCTACGCTCAGGTCGGGATGAACTTATCGTACACTCTCGGCCATGGAAGACACTTATACTCTTTACGAAATTGTATTCAAGTAGGTGGCAATACACTATCTTATACAAGAATGCATACTTTAACTTCACATACTAATACAGATTGTAGATATCAGTAAATGCATGTGGACATTGTGTCTCAGAAATATTGCATAAAAACACTTACAAATTCGAGCCGTGTCTCAAGTACCGGAAATACAAAGTAATCAGGAATGATGTATGGTTACACTTTAATAGCGAGTGGTGTTTTATCATTATACCATATCTAAACAGAAGACAAGTATTTTTTACTCAAAATTTGAATAAGCACCATTACCCATAAAACAAAGTACTAAGCAAACATTTTAATGTAAATTAACTGCGCCGAGTGTCTCTCATAAGAAATTCCCTGAACATTGTGCCTCAGTACAGGATGATCGTTAACTATTGTACTACTCGACTTGCTCCCGTAGTTTTCATTGTCGTTTTCTATATTTACGTAGAAATACGAACGAACCTCGAAGAAAACGTTCAGATAATACAAATTCGAATGATGAGTTTTTTATTGAGTATTTTATGGCATAATCAAAAAATAATCTTCCGATGTGTTGCGCTTCACATGTTAACCAGAAAAGCATGCAGGTCGATAAGGCTATTGTAAAACATATTGTATAGAAGAATTCATGAGAAGTTCCACTTGATAACCATGAATAGGAATTGATATCAACGACCTGGGGTTGTTGTTTTCTTTGCTCACTATGGGATCTTCTGCAATTTAAACCTGATCACTGACAGGCATATATGTTGAAGTAATCACTTCATGGTCAACTTTCCGCACTGAATTATGGATAAAAAATATAAAAGTTATAACAATAAATACTCTTGTAAGCTTTCAAAGAAAAAACGATTACATTAACAGGTGTATTTATATTAAATATAGTTTTTCACATTGCAATAGCTTTATAGGAGTACCAATCATTTAGAAATTAATTGCAGTTAGAGATTTTACCTGATACTATTATATTACTTAAATGTCAGGTAATGTGTTTATTTGCATTTATGTTAAAATGATGTTGTTTGTTATTGAATTCTCAGATGTCTTGTCAGAGCTGGTTTGTACAAGCGAAATAGGTTATTGAAGGCTCAGATTTTATGTCAGTACTGATATATTAATGGTGTTCGCAGACGGCGGAGGCCAAACAAAATATGTGTGCAGAAAGGTTTGTTTTGTCTACAATAGAAAAACGGAATTGCTAATATCTCATCAATACTTTCATCCTGCAAACGTTTTAAGTAAAACCAAATTCCATCGTTCTGGATGAATTAAAATTAGAGAAAACGGATATTCACATCATGAAAGAAATGTGAGTATGTTTTCGACGGGTTTTGTACTAATAACTTCTATATATTAGATTACAACCGCCAATGTTGTCGTTCAATCACTAGGATATGTCCATCACTTTTATTTTAAAAATGTTGCTTCTGTAAGTGAAAATCAATAGTAGACCTGCAGACGAGGAGCACCATGTGGAAGTTTTAAACAATTATTTAGACCCTGGGAAATGCAATATGTCATGATTAATAGAAGTATAAACATTTAAAGCAATACGCAGCCTGTATACGGACAAAGTAATACTATGTCTGTTTTCAGTTTACAACCTGCTTCTACTTACACAATGTCTATTATAAAAACAGTTTAAAACACACTTTGGTTCAGACCAATTCTCCTACGCATAATTGTGCCATATACTTGCGATTATTGTGCTAAAAACGGAAAATGTCATTTTCAACCTTGCCTTCATTTTGGAATGCTGCCGTGAAAAAATGAATTAAACAATTACCCAAGACCTCCTTACCGGGTATGAATTGCTGTCTGCTTTTTCCAGATAATAAAAGTATGCTTATTGTCCCATTGAAAGCTCACGTATAAATTCTTAAACATTCGCAGTATTAATTATAGGCTATTCATCGACGCAAAAAAACACTTTAACGAGAATATGAAGAGGATTTATTTCCTGTTAATAAAATATGCCCTTGGCTAATGTTAAGGTCAGTAAGTAGTATTACACGTTTCATTTATGTCCATTAATTACTCACTTCCTCTGGGTAAGACATGAAACATTTCAATCAAACCGAGATTACCACTGAATATTGCGTATGAATAGCTATGCAAACTGGTCAACACTGCGTATTAAGGGCTACATCGATCGTTGATAATAACTTTCATTATTTTTATGCTTTCAATGCATACCCAAAGTAATTTAAGGATCGTTACATTTAAAATTATTTAGCTCATGGCATTTGCAACACAAATATGAGCCCATTGACCAGGGCATTGGTAAAAGACCAATCCAAAACGAATGAATTCAAGTGTGTGATTTAATTTGATTTGTATTTACACGTGCAGAGAGCAGGTGCATCCATGTGCATATGACTCTGTCGCGTAGTAAAACGGCCATTTCTCATTAATCGATGAATGACAAAACGTTTACATTTCCTAGTCCAGTTATTTCGTGTATTTCGTTCTTGTTTTGAAATAGAGACTTTAACGTTTGATTGTTGTCTCGTGCAAAACTTGACACTTTCGAATAAATCGAGGCTGCCTTTTGGGTACTGAGTATGTTAAGCTAGGTGCAACACTTTCAACTCCCCGCATAACCGGCCGAATCAGTGTTCAATTTTGTTAATCATTTATTGTTTTCAACTTGTTCTCAATGTCGCGTATTATACTCAACTCAACAGATAAAAACTCAAGGCAATTACCATTTGCTGGAGAAGATTAAATTGGACCGCGTTGTTATCCGCTGATAGTATCACCAGCTCACTAACAATCAATGGGATCTGTTAAGTGATGTATTGAAAATATTGAAATATTATAGCATCGTGTTTTTTCATTATCCTCTGCCTTTGAGAGGGAAAACGATCGTCTAACAAAAAAAATACTTTGCAAACAAATGATGATGGAATAAAACAACCTATCATATACATATATTTCTTATTATTACAAAAATAACACCTTTAAGATATATGACCGTTATACGAGTACAAAATAGACCAGACGTCTTATAACGATAAATATAGTTAAGCTTTTTTATAACTCCCCTAACTATTGAAAATAATAGAGCTGGGCAATAATTTGACAACCGTAAATAACGGAATAGTGACTGGTTGATCAAAAAGGTTCATATTAATATTAAATGTATACTGGCAAACAGTAAACAGTTCATATTGTAACAGTGGATATATTGGTTTGTAACCAAAAGACAACAACAGGAAAACATGAATACTTAAGTGAAAAACTACAGAAACAAGCTCAGTAGCCAAATGTTTAAACGTAAACATGACCCCGTTTAATATCACAGGGTAAACGCCAAAGACATATTACACAAAATAAAAAAAAACAAACATCACAAACAAGAAACATGAACGCTCGCTTTACTATATTTGGTTAGTTTTGTACGCTATAGTTTCCGTTTCTGCAATTTTCTGAATCCGAGCGAGTATATCCATTGTCAATGTTTTTGTGTTGTGTTGTTAATTCATTCGTGGTGTGGTGATACAAACACTGTGTGTTTTTTTATTCAGTATCACAGTTTTATGTCCCAATATCAACTGGTTTTCATCTTTACGGGCCTGTGAATCTCATTAAAGGCCACTATATATCTCCTGGACTCTTTTACTGTAGCTATATATTTAGCATCCTCATGACAATTGACATTGTTTTGTTCAGTTGCTAGAGCGCCATTTTTTGTAGTATTTCGTAACTTATTGTAGTTATGAATAAATATGCATTAATAATAGAAGTGCTAAATGAAAGTTAATTGTGTAAATTCGAGTTAATAAAAAGTCGTGAATTCCATTGTAATAATATGTTTTGCTTGTCCATGTTGCATTTATATATGCGGAATTTTGTTTCAATCATTACATGCAAAATGTTACAATAAGCATGGATATTGCAAATGAATGTTGGAGAACTTTAATATAGTGGGAATTTGGTAGTAAAAAGCAGTTTAGGGAACTTTCAGAGAGTATAAAGTAAATATATATATTTATAGGGATCCTTTAAATTGACTTGACCTGCTGCTGTCAAGTGTCACAGTATCAACTCTTTATTGTCTTTACGACTTCTATAATTTTCGTTTATGGCTTCAAATCAACTCTTTGGACATTGTTTTCTCTAAGCTCTATATTTTAAAGCCTCGTAACATCTTAACTACACTTGATATTGGTTTTGTTTAAACCTTAAAGTTGTTAAAATAGTCCATTTTTGTGTTTTTTTTATTTATTTCGTAACCTATGATACTTATAAATAATATGAAATAATAATAAACATGCTGATTAAACGCGTGTTGTTTATGAATTAGTTCGGGTAAATAAGGACTCATGTAGTCCATTGTCATACCATGTGAAACGCGTGTTGTGTATGAATTAGTTCGGGTAAATAAGGACTAATGTATTCCATTGCCATACCATGTAAAACGCGTGTTGTGTCTGAATTAGTTCGGGCAAATAAGGACTCATGTATTCCATTGTCATACCATGTGAAACGCGTGTTGTGTATGAATTTGTTCGGGCAAATAAGGACTCATGTAGTCCATTGTCATACCATGTGAAACGCGTGTTGTGTATGAATAAATCGGGTAAATAAGGACTCATGTATTCCATTGTCATACCATGTGAAACGCGTGTTGTGTATGAATTAGTTCGGGCAAATAAGGACTCATGTATTCCATTGTCATACCATGTGAAACGCGTGTTGTGTATGAATTAGTTCGGACAAATAAGGACTCATGTATTCCATTGTCATACCATGTGAAACGCGTGTTGTGTATTAATTAGTTCGGGAAAATAAGGACTCATGTATTCCATTGTCATACCATGTGAAACGCGTGTTGTGTATGAATTAGTTCGGGTAAATAAGGACTCATGTATTCCATTGTCATACCATGTGAAACGCGTGTTGTGTATGAATTAGTTCGGGTAAATAAGGACTCATGTATTCCATTGTCATACCATGTACAGCTTATTCAGGGTGCATTAATATATACGGAATGTTGTTTCAATTGTCAGATGCAAAATGTTACAACAAACATGAAACTGTTTGTGAATGCAAATGAATGTTGGAGAACGTTATTTCGATGGGGATTTGGTAGTTAAAAGCAGTTTGGGGAACTGTTATGGAATATATGTATTTACGTCATTATTTGTCTTCAAAAGAGCAACAAGTATTATCTAATTTAACATGGGCCTTGAGTTTAGAATACATCGATAGTATTACGTCTATGGGTTTACCTTTATTTCCTTTGTTTATCATATTAGTAAAAAGTTTCTAGTGACCCAAAGAGTCAAAGGCCTTTTGAAAATTTAAATACAACACGTAAAATCTGCCGCCTGGTTTTGACAAGTTTTTGTATAAGGCATTGATATGTAAAAAGAAACCTAAATATTTCGCGTATTTTTATTAAATCATCATAAAAACAAGCATATCTTGAACTGAAATTAAAATCGTTTGAGATCTGATCGAGTCCTTGTAATAAAAGCTAGCTAGACAAGTAACCATCGAATAGAATTCAGGCAAAATCGGACTCTTACATAGACATTAAACGCACGAATACGCAATCATCTGGTACTAATGCAAGGGTTATTATGCTATGAGGAATATTAATTAATCTTAAGACCATTACGCATTCGCATATTTTTCTTTAATTAAAGCGTGTATTTTGTTTTTGATTAAACAACGTGTCCTTCTAGCGCTGGTGTCGGAATTCTTAGCAAATTATACTGTTTCTGCAGTATCGTATTTTTTTTGTAGCAGATCGATGTATTTTATCAGCAACATGTTTTATTCTTAAGATTGTTTAGAACATGACCTATAACACTGCATTAAAATTCCAAAGAAATATTTATTTTTTTTATATATTTTGTTATTGACCCTTTATTTGTTTACATCATCACGGATGGTTATCTCCAAAATGCCCTAAATTCTTGAATCGGTAAGTACCAAATGAAAATGTTCCAACAATAATGATAACAATCTTGTGGAAGAATGCATGCAATAGATGAATGATTTGTGATTAAAGATAAAAATAAATGAATCTCATCTCAAATTATCATACTCTACACCATGATAGTATCATATTATTACTTGGTATAAGTTAATTCGTGTCTATCATGTATCCATATAAATCCATTATATTAATCTACTTTTTTATCATCAGCTTTAAAGATACTTTCCATAAGATGGTCGGGAAATCAGCAAATACAAAATGTCCTCAAAACAAGTCTAGCATTGTCAGTACAAGTTAGTTTGAGGCCAATAACACATTACCTTACAAGGTTATAATTAGTATTTTGTCCCTGTTCCAGATAAGTATACCAGTTTAAATATTACGCATAACTGTTTCCCTATTTAAAGTGTGTGTATATAAAGCATGTGAAAGTCACGTGATTAGTACAGAAACATATACCAACATTAATTAAATCATATTGACACAAACACAGTAATTTTCGATTTGGTACAAAACGAAACACTGCGAAAGATACATGCGTCGTTAGCGATGTGATACACCAGTAAGTAGGATTCAATGAGCTTTAACCAACGATAACTCGTGCCTAATCCCTCTAAATTCAGGTTGCTAATCTTGTAGATGGTTCGTGGAAAATTGGCCAAGAATTCCGATAGTAATGTGATCTTCGTCTTATAACAGAAAGAAACTAAATCTAGCTTTTCTGTAAGAGCATTACACATTTTATTAAAGAGACAACCTTCCAGCCAAAAGCCAAGGAACGTGTCTGATACTTGGAAAATAAGATTTATTGTAATAGTTTCTCTCGACCCGCTATTGATACGGCTGTGAATAAGTGTATATCTATCAGGTATTCATTAACGTTTGAGGATATAGCAGGAGCCATCCTAGTCAGAAACGTTGCCCACCACTCATAAATAATTGAAAATATTTTATCACACCACTGTGATGATCGAGTTCCAAAGAAAATGAACCATTGGTTAAAACATATCGTATATCATAGGGTCACATGGCAAACTATATTACAAATGGTAAAGAATGTAATCGAAAACCAATAGCTTATATCAAATGTCATTGTCTGGTTGTCTTATGAAATTTATTGTGTTTGCTTGGAGATAACTACTTAAAGTGTCAAGGAATCGTTGAAAATATGTATACATTTCAATTTAAAGACAGGTGGCGCAGATACTTGTTGCAATATTTAAAATATATAAGTATAAGTATTACGTATTTAAATGGTATTGAACATTGTAATATTCACTTATGAGTATATTGCATTCAGTATCAACTTTTCTTCCAAAAAACTACAAAAGGATGATGATGATGATGATGATGATGATGATGATGATGATGATGATGATGATGATGATGATGATGATGATGATGATGATGAAGTTAAAGCTGATGAAACACAATACAGTATATATGTTATGTATCAACACAACATTTGGATTTACTCCCCGTACACCATTTCCAGATAGTAACCATGTTATCTTCCTTTTCACTATATATTTATACATATATTAAGAAATATTAGTTTGTTGAGTGAACTAATTGACTTAGGAAATTTATTGGTCTTGGCACTCTTCCCTAAACTTTACTAGACGAGTCATGAGGGCCTCGACTAAATGGATACATGTTTATAAATTGTCCATGCATAAATATCTTTCATTTGGATAAGTTCGTAGATTGAAAATGGGAACATTCAGAGGCTATTTTGGGGAAGGAAAACAGGTCAGTTGCTTAGGGAAGTAGCCGTTAACCGGCTATGGCAACGATGGGTATTTTCCCTGTTTATAAACTTAAGAAGACGATTACGCACCTTGATATCAAGCTGACGTGCATGAAATATTTTCCAAATATCTCCTAAAATTGTCTCGCAGACCTTCACGGCAAAATGACTTACACCAGACTTTTGATTACGTTTTTTATATCGGAAAAGGATGACACATATTATAGTTGTTTAATTGAAATTAATATGATCAAGACTGTTAACAGTTTGAATTCAAAGTTATTCCTTTTCGAAAGAGTTCTGCTTTATGTTCATAATAATACAACAGAACGATACCTTGAGTAAAAAAAGAATTCCGAAAGGATTTTATAATACTGCAATACAGGTATTGAATGCCTTTTTACACTATATAAGATGGTTATTGGATGATAGTTGAAAACAAAGAGTGAAGCCAAAGCAAAGCGTACATAATTGATTTATGTTGGCTAGTTTGAGAGGTGTATGATCCCAGCTAGTAGTTAGTAACAGGTAGTGCGTAATGGTATACACGAAATCGTTAAACTATTACTCACCACCTTTAAATTTGAGGTTGATCGAAATAAAATAATTTCTTTCATGCTTTTCGATGAAGTATGGGGATTTAACAGTGAAATAACAACAGTGAAAATATCAATTTGATATTTTCACTGCAAAATAAGGAGTGAAAATATCAATTTTCAGAACTACTTTTAAAATCCTTTGTTGTTACATGTACTTGCCTTGGTCAAAACAGAACACTGAACTTCAGTAAATTATGTCAAAACATGTTAAAAAAATAAAGAAATATTTTATAAATTTAAATAATTATATAATTGGAAATTAACAACTTACCGTTTATTACCGGTTTACCCGTTTATCAAACATTTTACTGATCTTTGAAGCTGAATGTTCGAACATTTGCTTTCATTCCAAACACAATACAGACAAAAACAACTGTTCGAACATAAATAAAATTTTATAGCATCGTTCAAATGTATTTTGAACTGTTAACCGTTGTAGTACGTAAAATGAGCTTCCTGGAGAATTCACACGACAATTTACAGATAGATCCGATATTTTTTACCCCACCCACATCTCAAAATGTGTCAACAAACTAGCGTGGCATTTACTCTTCTGGAAAACAAACATTTTATAGCGAAACAGACTGGTCTCTGACAGTAAAATGACTGAATATTAACTTACTATAAAAACATGTGTATATGCAGTCTTAAACTAAGAAGAATGGTTAAAATCCAATGAGTATCAACATTTGTTTTGCTGACACATTTGACCTTCCAAATTTTCATTCTAAAAACAGCGGCGTAGTAATTTGGTTAAAATAAAAAGTGTTTTCATAATTTTTTGGAACCTTTGTGCGCTAATAATACATTTTTTACTGTTCATAAAACTTTGCAATAAAAAACGAGCGAATATTCAGCTATAAGAATGAATAGCAGAGAACTATTTCTCAGCAAACCGAAAGTAGAAAAGTTGACAGCTATAATTATGCATGAGGGGCGCCCCACGGGTAGCGGCGTAAAACCCACCCTTTTCAAAAAAGGGGGCAATTCAGAAATAAATAAAAAACAAATAAAACTCCGAAAATAAGCATAAAAGGAACAGAAAATTTGTTTATTTCAGTGTAAGATCGTATTTAATTTCACTCGTGACCATAAAAAACTACATTTTCACTCGTGGCTTCGCCACTCGTGAAAATATGTTTTTCTATGACTCTTGTGAAATAAAATACGATCTTACACTGAAATAAACAAATATCCTCTATATATTTATTGCTTCACATATTTGATTTTTTGTGTAAAAAGGTGTTTGTAAAAGCTAGACGGAAAGCTTAACAGAACAATCCACCGACATAGAGATTAACACGTAGGTAAGAAATAACCACAAAATGAGGGTGAAGGGGTGGATGGATATTAATTTTTACCAAATTTCTAAACTTTATTAGATAAGGGAACGAGACCGCATAAAGTATCGGCATAGATCGCATAGTATTTTTAATTTATCAGTTAAACTTAATCACTTTTCTCTTCGGGATCTTAATTATATTTGCAATAATACACTTCACTGGCAATCAATTTAAACTAAGATCTAAAAATACAAGCCAGAACAATGCATTCAAAGAATAATATAATTCAAATTTTATGAACTACTTCTATTGATGTACCGTCATACATCCGATATTGTTTTCGTCGATTATTGCCTAGGAGTCCGAAGGCCCAATTTGCGATAGCCAACAGTGTTAGTACATCTGCAGATTTTCACAGCGGTATCTTACTGCCGTATAAACTATACATTTTTTTAAGTAAAGCTTTATTTTCCGCACCTCTATACGTCTTTGGTAATAACTGTTGTTTTTATATGTTCATTTTATATTGAGTTATGTATTTATGTTGTTACAGATATGTCTGAAAGAACAGAATCTGGAGTATATCTTTTTTACTATAGCCTGTGCAACATGATAAAGTCCTTTATCGTTTGTTCACTTGCAGGTTCACCTAAGCCTTGAAGAACAGATGGGGAAATTCGCGCACCGGCGGGAACAATGTGAGGGGAGGATAGTGGGACCTCCTCCAGATCCAGGTACGTTGCAAATTCGTGTACCTTGTTTACTTATCTTATTAACCGTGTTCAAGGCTGTTTTCGTCTATACATTACTTTTCCATATAAGCCCATCAACAAATAGGCGGATCTTAAGCGTGCAGTAAATACCATGCGGATAAATTACAATGTTATTAACTGATATGCCCAGTAGTTATTGACTCTTATTTTTGGCAACATCGTACAACACCTTAACATCACTCACTACTCTTGTGATTAAAATAATACACTCGCACGTAATCGCAAGTGTTTGATTTCAATTACCCGGGTCCTGTTTGCAGAAACTATTACTTAAAATGATACTGCTTTTTTCAATTGCAAAATATTCCCATCGTTAAACTTATTTAAAATCATAAACTGTATAGCTCAATAGAATTTGTTTGTTTTGATAGCAACATTTCCTTGGATTTAAATTCGCGGAAGTCTACGTCTTTCATGTCATTTTCAATATTTTGAATCATAAGAGGTATTCCGCGACACCATTACAAAAGCACCTACACAAACAAACTAGATTAAAGGCAGGTTTCGCCGGACCGTTTAATTGGCTTGTTTATTTACGTTGTTTCCTCTAGAAAATCTGTTTGGAAGTGTTTTATCAATAAACAATTAATTCTTGCCTTATATTTACATGTTGAATTTCTAAAAAGAAAGTTAAGACGCATTGTGATATCGACATTTATAGAGGACATTCTTGTCTGGGTATCGTTCATTTTTGTCAAGTTTCGGACAAAAGCTATTGTCTGGCCATAAAAATAAAACAGTGGTAATTGGAATTAAATTGACATTTATGATTCACAGATTTATGTCTGAAGAAACCTTTGGCAGGAAATAAACATTCCACAAATTGATCTGTAGTTTATCTTATTCGCGTCGGCACCTTCAAAGACAGTGCCTCATTTTACGATACATCAAGCTTAACGGCAATATTTATGTGAAATACTACAGAAAAAAGCGCAGTAGCCAAAAGTTTAAATATAAACTCCGTTTAATGGCACATGGTAATCGCCAAAGAAATAGAACACACAAAAAAAACATAAACAAGGAACAACAGGACTAAACTCCACAAACAACACAGTGCACACATACATAATAAAATTAGGTATGTTTATCAAGGATTGTTAGGTACCAAGTCTCAACAACGTGCAATAATATTTCGTTTTTGTTTTAGTCTAATGGATTCTGACAGAGTCAACTTAATTTAAATCACATCCTAAATATACACTATTTTATGCTATCAGCCATAAATATGAAATACTTTAGTAAGTCAGATATGTCTGGATGAGTTTTACATATTTATTTTTCCATTTTTGAGACACTCACATCTAAAGTGTTCTATTGGGTTACTAGTTCTGCGTTTATATCCTGGAGATCTGCAAAACTCCACGAGAGGTGAATCCGACCTGTGCACAAGGACGATGTTTCACGATCATTACACAATCACAGTGTATTAATAGCGGAGAACTTACCAACAGTCTATTGTATATGTTGATGATAAAGAACGTTTAAAAATACCAGCATTTACACTTTAAACAGCATGTGTAGTCTTACGTATACGATATGTTGGGATACACAAAAGCCGATAAGGTCGCACAACAAGCTTCACCGAACTAAAACACTAACACTAGCCTTAACTTAGAGTTAACATTCTTAGATATGCGTTTTATATATATCGTTTAGGTACAACAGAAAAGGAACAACGCGATATGTTGGGGATATAAAGAGGACGGAACAGTCGCCGAACTGTCTTATTGAATTAAGTAAATTATTGGTTAAAATCAGCTTACAAACATCAAATATATTGCAAAACCTTTCAGGTGTATACTGCAATATTACATGTTTTGTTTGGAGTGTACGGACGCAGGTACAATCGCCGAACAACCCTGTCCTGGCTATATTTACAATTTTAACATGTACGCTTAGTGAAATAAACATCTGCCATGTGTGGAAAGTAAAACATTTCTTTGTGCCTCATAGTTCATAACAAAAAAAAAATGTGCAATACAGGAATGAACTTAATGATTATCATGTTAAGAGGCGCAAGTTTAAAGGCATGATAGACACTGAACGAGGGACACAACGTCACAACACAATATATTGAAATAACATCAACAATATGATAATTATTATTTAACAAAGGTTGTGGTTACCGCATTTGAAAAGCCAGTGAACCATACTTCATCTTACATGTACAACCTGTTCGCTTTTTATCTTCGATGTGTCTTGAAATATGTTGGTCCTTTCCGACAAACAAAAACTTCTTAAAATTGACGGTTGGATTGATTTGCATGACTTTACAAATTAACTTATACAACATGTTATCTGGCTTATCTTTACCTGAAATACCAAGCCATAGTTCTAGGTTTGATTCAATATAATGTTTTTGCAAACAGCAGAAAGTAAAGAGAGTGCTGCCTCAAATTTCCTTAGGGTGCAAAGTAAAACAAATAGTGTGTCCCTGAAACTAGTGCTGAAATAAACATAAGATCATTTTAAATACAACCCTAATTGTTGCACATATAATAATTAAAAAGGCGTAAATCACTTAAATGTAAATGTCATCTTATTGTGTCGAACATAAAGAGTGCTTCGCTCTAATGTTATATGAAATGACCAGATTGTAGTCCAAAAAGACGTCAGCTATTATCTGTGCACGTTTTACTGACGATGTCTTTTGAGCATATGTTTTTTTAAACGTTTATGTAACTCGTCCCGGGTCGCAAGTTTTTTTTTTATGTTAAGACTTTTGTTAGACCTTTTTAATATGTATGTCTGAAACCGCTAGGCCCAGATCCGTGATATGCAAATTATGCACCTGGGAACAAAATTTTCCACACGATTTCTTTAGGCTCATATAGGGAAATCTTTGAAATATTCTTTAATCAAACTACATGGCCCAAATTATGTATATTTTTCTAATCTCGTTAATCAGTTTATTTTCCTTAGTTGATTAATTATGCCACTGATCAGTACAAAGCGGTAACTTTAACAATTATTGATAAGGTTTTAACAACTGTCCGTCACCTCTTATGATGATGTTTGTCGCAAGTTGTTTCGTTGTGAGCTTCACACTTTTGATGCCTGTGTCTGTAATCATGTTTACGTTTCGCTGCTGACCATGTAACTTCATTTTATTATGAACATGATTCGGTCAGTGTGGAAGAGTTATTCCCACACATTAGCCATTTCCGCCCGCCAAGATTAAGCTAACCCCTGGTGGCTCGTTTTTAGACTATCTGCGCATGCACGCAGGTAGTCTTAAGACCGCAAAATCCAAAGAACTACTTCTTTTCATGTCGTTTTAACCCATTTTTTTGTCTCAATGCGCTCTATGTTTAGCAGAATGACGACGAAATCATAAAAATAGATTAGTTGTATTGCGGTCAGAGTATGGGTTCTTGCTTGTTCGGCTATTTCCGCGCTGTATTTCTGTATCCCGCCGTTTTATCTTTAGCAGAATATTACTATAATAAGATCGTTATATTTATCAGATTAATGTGGGTCAAAATAATAGGCTCTGGTAGGAAGGTAATATACTGATATTCACTCTGAATTTATCCCAAGATGTTCTAGAAACTATTAGCGACCACAAGTGTCCCATCGCCTGCAGGGTTTGTTATTATAACCTGGTGTGACCCTGAAGCACGCTTATTTGTAATGGTGTATTTTTATGAGATAAGAAACAAAAATGATTGTCTGAAAGTCAAAATAGTTGTATCTCAGGTTTTGCGTTGCTAATGCTTCAAATACTATGATTTGCCTGCTATACAATAACAAAATACTATTCATTCTATTATTAGGCGTATACTTTTCTATTAAGATGTTTTTATTTTTTTGCTTAAAGCTTCTTTCCGGTGTATTCTTGGCATAGGTTTGGACATTAGGCTTTCAATTTATTCTAACACACATGTCCTGATACGGCAATGAGTTATGCATACGTTTGATGACGCAAAGTAGTTCGGATTTAACTGTATAAAATCCAAAGAGTGCGAAGCATTCATAACAGCTCTAGGATTATTTTTACACAGATACTTACATAAAACATCAATAACATTTCTTTATCAACAAACTTGAAAAAGCACAATCATATTCCCATTCTTAGAACAGACAATTTCCGATAATCTAAAAATAGTTTCAACTACATTAACTGACCGATTTTCTAAAAATAGTTTCTACATACATTAACTGACCACATGTTTGTCCTCACCTCGGAAAAACGACCATCTGATAAGCTCTGCATTTTGATAGGAATTATTGCTAAAGTTACTCGTAAAAATAAAATCATTTTACTTAAATAATTAAAACGTGTATGTTCATAAAACTTGCCTAACGTATGATATATAATCAAAGCACCGAAAAAACTTTACAAGCGATTGAAAGGGGCATGCATTGTTACTTTAAATGCATGTGGATACGTCGACTGAAGTGATAAGCTGTGCATTTTGAATGGAATTATTGCTGAAGTTGTTTGTAATAAAATGATTTTTCTTACACAAAACGTGTATGTTCATAACAGGAAATGATGTTATGATGTATTGTATTTTCCTATCGTATGATATCTAATCAAAGCAACGAAAAACCTTTAGAAATGGGCATGCATTGTAACAATAAATACATGGGGGTGGGGGATTTCGACGATTGAAGTGACATTTACATTAACAAAATGACACAAGACGCCTTAAAATAGATATAGATATGTTTGTTTCCTCGCCCAGTGTGGGCACAAGCGCTCTTGGCCCTCGGGTCATTTTTCACTTTTATCTATGTGCCCTTCACCAATTCCCATAGTTCAAATAAAATTTGCAACTCTCACATATTTGCCCGCAGATAGTCTTTCAGCGCCTCGCGCTTTGATTATATGTGTTACTAAAACGGCCTTATCTTCGTATCCGGTTGTCATAAGTGATGGGTCGATTCACTCCACAGCAATAAATTGGATAATACCATCACGTTGCTTGCACCGTTTAAAGAAAGTGATGTATCTTATACTCGAATCTCGTTGACGCAAGCTCACCTAAATCAACAACAACCGAATGGTAAATATTTGTCAAGACAAAGAATTTGATTTATGCATAAAATTATTCAGTGAAGTGCAAATACACACCCATTGATTTTTTCAAGACAGAAGGTTCGTTAAATGTTATGTCTGCAAAACAAAATCCATCCCTTATTTTCAAAACACAATTCACTAAACAGGCGTTTGACAAAACTAACATTTTCCATGATGATTGAACTGATGTTCAACAATGTATCATTCAATTGAGAAATGTTTGCGTATGGAATTATCAAGACGAAATTTCAATGAAGGAGTAACGATTCTTATGAAATAGAGATACGCGCTCGAAAAATGTATTTCATATCGAGTCCAACCCTAATCTTGACCAGTAAAAAACCCTGGAAAATCATGTAACACTGTAATACGATAAACACACATTTAAACGGTACTACACAACCAACATATTTTTTCTTATATTTATCAAAGTATCAGCCAAATGTAATGCTGGGTGTAAGAATTATGGTTCAAATCCAACTAAACTCCGTTTCCGCTGACCGTTCCAAGTCGGTAACCCAAACATTCATCAATGAAGGTTTGTCTAAAGCTCCAATGGAAACTATAAAGACAAGATCGGATATAGTAGGCACACAAATCATCATTATATCAGGGGAAAATCTTTAGTTGAAGAATATATTTGGAACGGTCTAGCGAGCTGTGTGCCAAAACAGATTAACGCGGGTTTGCGGGACGTTAATAACTTCCTGTGCGTGACATGCTATGTCAGTCAATTCATCATATTTTTCAGAAGAAATATACTCAACAAACAAAAAGCGATCACAAGTTAATCTCATACGTTTTTATATATAACCAAGCAGAGAAATCGTCTTTTCATTTAAACTTAAGCCTATTTCATGCGTAATTCAACTGGCTTAAAAAGGAGTTTTAGTTACTTAGTTACTGTTTGCACAAGCCATGTTCCATAGGACTCTTAAAACATAGGCAATATACATCGAATATGTTTATAAAGCCCCACTTAAACCCACTCGCTTCGTGCAACGTTCTTATAGTATATCCCCGCCTGCAGATGAATCCAAAATAACCCCGTGTGAGGTTATCATAAACCGGATTAATATGTATGCGAAATTACAGAAACAAGCTCAGAAGCAAGTGTAAATATAGCACCCAATTGAAAACCATATTTTAATGCCCGTTGCAACGCGGTCACAGCAATTCTTATCGGTCGGAGAATTTAATGTGTAAGTTTTTTGTGAGTTGTCTTTGAAATTTTTTGTCTTACGTCGAACATGCGTAGATTCTATGCTGTTTTCTAGCAATTTTAACCACTTACTTCTGCAATAAAGCAGTACAATCAGAGCTACTGGAACTCAGAACAAAACTGTTTGGTTGTAATACATCCAATGCATATATAATTGTTTTTCAGTAAAAGACATCCTTTAAAAGACTAATTTCCGTCGTATAACCTTAGCATAACTTTATCATCTACATATCAGTATCCATACCTCAGGATAAAACAACGACTTTACCCATTTCAGCAGTTTACTTTTAAAAGTATGGACAATCTCGGACCTGCTAAAAGGCACAAGTGTCAAACAAACACCAAACAAGGGACACAATGCTTCTAGGCAACACGTAATAACCATCTATTAAAATATTGTAATTGGCATATGGTGACAAATATTTGTTTTACCGCCATAGCATGGTCATTGTAAACCAAAAAGGAATTCGCCGAGCGCTTGTACCATCAGTATAGTCCGTCTTAGATTCCGACTCGGGAGATGAAACAAGCGGTGTTTCCTTTTGTTGTCTATGATTAATATCTTTGTACACAAAAGTGATATTATTTATCAGCAGATAGGCGTGATCATCGTTACTTTGTATTTGAAACGACAGTTTCTTTATATTTGTATTACGTCACAAAATATATTTAGATAATGCTGTAAATATGCCATCCTGAGGCTAAGATAAGGCATTTTATTATATGTTGTAATAAAATGCCTTTTCTTACAATCTTTTTACGATAAATGATCACGAAACTCGCAAAGTTCATACGCTTTTGAGCCACACTTCAATAACATTAATCCGTGCGTATTGTTCAGCATAGGAAATGGGAAATACTGCATAATAGAATAATATCACAATCACATGACCACTATGAGTATGACAACGATAAAATTAGCATCAGAACTTGCTTGCTTTGGATATGTTCCTTCTTAATGGTTTTCGAGATTAATATAAAACAACACATAACAAAACATACCCCTTCACTTCGGCTTTTACATGTTTCGTTGTATGTCATTTTTTATGTTGAATATTTTGGAACATTCAAAACAAGTAGCAGTTAACAGGAACAGGAACCTGTTAACAGGAATAAATAACATGTATACATGGAATTATAAAGGGTATGAAGGGTTTTGTAATGAGAGGACTAGCACTATTCCTACCTACTTAGCGGCTGTATTTACAATTAAAAAATACAAGTATGTTATTTTCGTTGAATATTTCAACTTCACCAAATACACTCGAGCTCGACTTTATACGCAATTAATTGTAGTCGATTCTTTTTTACTTGATTTAGTGCTTGTCCTTTTAACCTTTATACGCAAGTTCAGGGTTTGTGACGCCGTTGCTTGGTATATAAACTCAGATACTTCACCTTTTTTAGAAATATAACATATGCTTTATCCTGTAATTCAGGAATTAAGACGCAAGAATATCTGAGCGACGGAACGTGGCGCTTATTTCCCGTCAATGATAAAGCATTAACCGGATGTACAAACCACAGTGGATGTGCTGGAGGACCCACTCAAAGTCCTCCCGTTGAGTATTCAGGCTGTATATAACGAGGATTTGGGCTGTATTCAATATCGTTCTTAGCCTTGTCCCAAGACACACCTTAGATGCCTTAGTGATGTAAGGGATCGTGATTGTAACCTTCCGTTTTAGTTTGAGAAGTATTGTAGGCGTCTGCAATGTTCGTAAGCAGACGTACAACTTATTAGCATTCATGATCTTCACCGAAAATTAGTCGTCTACATCTTACTGCTACTAAGGACTGCTAAGGACAAATTTCAATAGGCAAGTAATGTCATAATCCCATCGTTTCGTTGAGAAACTTTTAGCAATATATACTAACAATTCAAGACAAAGGTGCACTTGGAAAAAACGCTTGTCTAGACAAACACAGTAAAACGAAGTTCACAAGGGGGATTTCAAATTACATTAATGTTTATTTCGTTGATTTCTGTATCTAAGTAAGTTTATCCGTTTGTTATATAAGGTCGTACTAACTATGTCATTGACACACACATTTTATAAACAAAACATAAAAAGCACCTGCTTTTTTATCAGGATAAGTGGGAAATCGCAGCTGTCCGAGCGCGAATCTAAAACCTTGTATATTTTAATACAAACAAAAGTTAATTAACCTATTTTATTTTCCAGTGAGCCTAGTTATATAACAAAAACATTAACAAGAAAATCAGTTGCTTGCCTCATCTAAAAAAATATAATCAGTAACAATTCTTCTTGCGCGATGGTTTCGATTTTTCAATTGCATGTTTTAGAATATTAAATACAAGTCATTGATTGAAACGAATTATGAAATAATTTTAAAATTGGAATAGTTACATTAATTTAAAGATAATTGGATTCTATTCCAGGTGTTTGAGGAATGGTTGAAAGTGTTGTTCCTATGTGAGGCTGAATACTTTCTGATTGTTGCCCGTGACCAGTATGAAACCATTCATCGTTATAGCTCACCATGAGCACACATACAATTACTGGATTGTATGAGCTGTCCTTATAACATACAATCTCAAAATTAGAATACATTATAATGTGATAAACG
This sequence comes from Mya arenaria, assembly GCF_026914265.1. Lineage (NCBI taxonomy): Eukaryota > Metazoa > Mollusca > Bivalvia > Myida > Myidae > Mya > Mya arenaria. The sequence continues at coordinate 61,722,124 of NC_069122.1, forward strand.
ACTGCGAGTGTTTGAAAGGGTTTAGGACAACAAAGGAATATGGCAACCGTCGTACATATCTGGACTCAGATTTTAATGACGCATACAATTTTGACATTATACTTATATCCTGAAGCTCGACTGGAACAAAAGCTTTTAGCTTAAAGAATCACTCGGTGTACATATATTTTATTTATTCATTTCTTTGAATGAACACAACCTTTTCATTTCATCAGATAAATGGCAAACCCATTTTCAACCGTTTTAATGAAGCTAAATTCTCGACCATTTACTTCTGTACAAACAAAGTGCGATATCATTTCATGTATTTAAGATGTTTTGAAGCTGTATGGCTCTGTAAAAAGAACTTCACGGGAAATTTACACAACAATTAACCGACAAACTAAATTACCCGAACTCACGTAATGTCAATTAGGACGCGCGTACTTTACCCTGCATTGGAAACGACCCATCTACACGCGAATAATACCATGTACCATGAAACAAACTCTTAAACTTGGATAATTGATTTAAGCAAATTTTATCCACATTTGTTTTGTTAACTATTTTGAGCTTTTAAATATTCATTCAGTTAATGTAGACTAGTGTAGTATTGTCAATGGGTTCATGCCTTGTTTAATTTTAAAACAAACATCGTGCTTTTACTGCGATTATTAGGGACATGGGTATATAAATAAACGTGAATGTGTTGCACTGAAACACGAGAAATTAATTAACTTGTTAACAATTGTTGATGAAAGTCGGCTTTGGAACTACGGTCTACGTCATCGGTGAACAAAATTGCGCGTTAGAGGGGGAGTAGTCTTTGTCTGTTATATTTGAATGTATATAGATGTTTCAATGGCAACAACCAACGCCAAGATGTATGCCATGTATGAAATATACGCCTTGGCACAATTTTCTTTAGAAAACGATAATAACAACAACAATTACAACCTAATGTTAAAGATGGTAGAGGTTCCAAAATATATTTCAATGACAACAATTGTTGCCTAAGTATACACAAAAACATAATATGTGAAGCACGTATGTGTTTAATTGACGAAAACTTAATTAAAACCCCGCCTTAGTATTTATTGGTAGCGCGTTCACAATTCAGTATAGGGGAAAACAAGGAAACGTTTTCTTAGGAGCGTCCTTTGTCAGTATATTTGTGTTTTCTACCGTTATACACATTATCATTGAATTTAAGGTCTTGATGAAAGTTAAACTTTCTCTCAGCTGCGCTGATTTCATAGATACCTCTAAATAAACAATAACTGATATGTATTGAGCTATGAACCAATGTATATCGCAATATTACCATGAATCTGAAGTCAAGCAAGTTTGGTTCAAGGTAAACACTGCTTGACATCTATGATCCGAAATAGCCCTAAATATACGGTAGTTCACAACAATCATTCGGGAACAAAAATAACAGTCTCTTCGTTCATATGTAGTACAAGGTCTCGTTCACGATCTCGAGTCTCAGGTATCGAACAAATTTGTTCCGTAAAAAACAGAGTAATAATGCGTGTTACAAGAACAAAACATCATCGAATATTGAAACTCCAGCCTTATTGTTATTGATTATTTAAAAATAATTTAATTATTTAGCGAACTGTCAATTTTGTAAAATAATGCCAGTAGAAATTAGACAGCTGTAATCTCTGATTGATAAAAGTATGTGATTATCTGCCAGTTGCTGTTTCTTGTTTTTTTTTATATAAGTAAGGAAAATAATTTAGTTACAATCTTGCTTAAACAACATATGTGATTTAATTCCAGAGACAAACAGTACTTGTACGTTGTACGTTTGGTTGCACAACACTTTTTGAAGACAAAAATGTTAGTTGAGGTCACATTCCACACGATATTGTATACCCTAGTCTAAATCACAAATAAACCTTCGTAACGAAATCCATCGTGAACTGAAACTATACTGAGACTCACTCTAAGAACGTATTCTTGAACATGCAACATACCTACCACAATGAAGTTTTTTGAGAAGACTGTTCACCTGTTGTCGCTATCAATGGTTGTAGTCGCAATAAATGAGAACAGTTTAGTACTAGATTCCCATATCAACTCACTAAGTTTACAAATGGATTTTTTTTTTCAAAATACCTGATAAAGTGTAGCGTTATTAATATAGATATATTTATATTCATATATAAAAGATTAGTTTCGTTACTTCTTGTTTACACATAAACGGTTCAATTCAATTTTTCATTGAAAAATAATGTTTACAATTTTCGCATTCAGAAAGGTATGTATTATTATCCTGTCAGTACACACAATATTCCTATTGCATGCCTTTCAGGAATATGAGTCTATATTCAGATTGCAATATTGAATCGACATAGAAAAGAAATAGGTTTTGAAGAAGATGAATCTTTGTTCACCTCAAACGTTGATGCTATCATCGGTTTCAATCAAAATTAATGCGATCTATTTAGTGATTTAAAAATCACTCACATTGTTTACATTTGGCGTACAATTTAGGATAAAAAATAATCAACTACTTGTTAGCCTTAAACATCATTTTAGAAAACATATTATACTATTGGCTTGGTAATATGAACAGCAACATAATCGATTAACATATGTCGTAGGTTTATATTCGAGTTTCATTGTACTATAACAATTTTTATCGCAAATGAAATTATAGTCTGTATTTACTCTTTATTTTAAGAATACGAACATCTATTTGATGATTATATCCGCTTTTCAAGAAAGAAATGTACGAGTATTTTTAAACCAAAGTGTTATTTTTGAATATTCCAGACACAAGGACGCATAGTTTCAACGTTGGCAGATTTATGTCACAAAACCATGGTGAGAAACCGTTCAAATTAATCAGATACAATGTGCCTGTTCTTATTCTGTAAGTTGATTGATAAAGCATCACCAAGTGGCAATCTGCGAACAACAGACTTTCAAAGTGCAAACTATTTATTACAACTGTTACTGTTGAGATTTTCATAATCATTTCACTTTTTTCTGCTTAAAGTATTTTCAATTATGCAACGAAATATCTTCCTTGTCACCAAAAGTCCTAATGTCCAGTTATGTTGATTCACTTTCGTGTCTTTTTGACCTTTGTTAATTGTATTGTTTCTAAAATTGTATTATCTCTATCAAACAACATCAAAACGTTCAAACCATATTGTAATGGTATTGTCCACCCATTTTCTGGAGGATTTTCTAGTGTGTTTTTTTTTGTAGGAAATTACCCCATGTCCCCAATTTCTAGAAACTACTTAAGTTTCTTATTATAGAATGAAGTTAATGAACAGCAACCATTATCTGCCTAACTTACAAAAGTTTAAATCCTCGAAAAATATGTGGTTGAGACAGTTTACTTTCCTACATTGTCAAGTTACAAAGTAGAATATTACAAAAGATTAGCAACGTAAACAACTGTCTCGAAGAATATTGACCTCTTAAATTGCTAGCTCAAATGCGAAGAATCGTCCACAGAAGTTAATTGCTATGTTCTTATTATTAAATTTCAATCTAATGATTTTGATCACTTAACTACTATCTAACCTAGGTACGTTTTCAGCTGCGGATTTATTAAGTTCGATCTCTGACCGATTTGTGTGGATGTGGTGTACGTTTATTTCACGTCGACACCAAATTATCGATGGGTGAAGGTCTGAGGCAGATGGTCAGTCATGATTAATCTGAGGATTAAAATGCACATACAAGATTTAAGAGCTATTCTGGTTCTATAACCTGCTATACAATTTACAATTTATTTTGTTTCACCAAGAGTAGATCAAACGAAAATCTAACTGATGTTAGGAAGCACATTAAAGTAAATAAGTTACTGAACTCGATTCTTCACTCAGAACGCTTCATGACTGTCTAATCCTATTTTATCTTATACTTTCAAACGTTGATAGTTGATTGAGCAGCGGTATACCCACGCAGTTTAGGTTATAGAGCTTTCTGAGTGGATTATTGATTTTTTTTTTACCAATTTAAACAAATAATATGCTTGTTGGCAATAAAACAAAAAATGTCGTTCAGGAATTTCACTAAATTTAATGCTTTAACCATCGGAATAACTGAGTTAATTATCTGAATCCACAACTTTAACACATAACAATTTAAAACATAGTTAACTGCTTTATTTCTCCGTTTATTTAGATATGTTTCTTTATTTCACTATGCACACTGAATATGAACTATTTTGATTGGGTTTTCTTCTTAAAATATAGTTCTTTATATGCTCAATCTTTTTCAAGTGATTAGCATCAAACACTCAGGTTTTGTATTTCTCAAGTATCTGTGAGGTGTATGCTTACCTTTCTCTTCTGAGCTAAGGTTTCTTCTCGTTCGTTATACGACGTATAACTAGATTGACTGAATGCTAATTGTTTCGTGGAGCTACTGACGAGGTAGTACTCTTTTAACACAGTAGACAACAGCATTTGGTTTTATACACAAACTAAATGCTTAGCGTTGTGGTTCATCAATGTAAAATACATTTGGTTACTGAACAATTAGTACATTCCGAAATAATAATAAAGGCTGAAATAAGTATTGAATGATTAATTTACGCTCTGTATTTGCCAGAATATCTCCGGGAAAATCCAGCAACATCGCAATAAACTACTTCTTCTACGAACAAATGAACGTATTATTAATTAGGCTGTTAGAACAACAGCAGCGTCAATGACAGCACTTGTTTCATCGAATATAACTAACGTCCCGGTCACACTCCGAAAATGTTGCATCGGAATGAGAATGCAATTGTATGGAAACGCTTAAGTATTGTTTTATAAATTCAGTATTTTTTGGGTGAAAATAGTCTCTCACAGACGTTCTTTTTGTCTTCATTATTACATCGGATGAACATAATGTAGATGTGTAAGTCATGGTAGGGGCTTTAATATTTACTTCAAAATAAGTTTCTCTTCCGACATATCTCTGCGTAGATTCTATCAGAACGTCTTTTGAAATAAATTTTAACATGATTTTGCACAATTGTTCAATACTCGAAAATATTTGTTTGACCGAAAGACCTTAATAGCTTCAACAAATTGTGTTTCTTAACATGTTAAAACATGATGGGATTGAACATTAAATTTTGTTTATGTACATTGTTTCTTTTTGGCATTGAGCCAGGCTAGTACTTCATACCACAACCTTTAAGAAATACAGACAAACTAATAATTGTCTACAAAAAAAATAAAACGGAAGTAAATATGTGTTTGTTTCAGGAATACCTTTATTGTAAATTTGATTAGCAAATTGATTAAGCGCTTTTGTTGTCTCATTTTGTTACATATATTTATAGTGAATACGTGGTAATCATTTCAGAATGACAAAGTGGAAGTCTTTAAAAAGTAACTTTTTTAGCTTTTGCTAAGTGACTTTAGAAATACTTCAATGACCTTTAGATCTACGGAAGAATCTTTTATATACCTGCGATCTGTTTACAGGTTTATATGTTTTAATACCATGGACATATCACCTTTTCCGAAATAATATTAATTGCGTGTCAATGCACTGTATTTTACCAGAACTTACACTTTAACTTCACAAATTACTAAAGAGAGAAGGCATCAGTTAAAGCAAGTAAGAAAACGTTGTGTCTCGGAAATATTTCAAAAAATAACCTAACCGTGTCTCCAATACCAAACATACAAAGATATCTGTAAATGTTTATATATAGTAACACTTCAATATAGAGTGGTGTTATTAAGTTATATCACCATATCAATTTAAACGGTACGCAAGTAATTTTAACTCAAGCTAAAGTATGTGAGAACTAGCCCCAGAAGACCTTAAGCAAAGTTTCGCAATGACATTAATGAAAATACTGATATTAAAATTATAAATATGTTGCAATACAGACGGGACAAGACAAAAATGATCAAATCTAAACATATTCGACTATTTTTTTCTTTAATTAAGTATTTTATGAGATATTTTTATTTAATTATACTATCATAAACGCTTGTAGAAAATAATAACATGGACATTGTTTTTTTGTGTTTCACGGGATCTTCAGCGTTATTCACGATAGATGTAAATCTGTTCACTGATAAGGTTAATATGTTATAAATATTTGCTTCAAGGTTTTATTTCTGCACTGAAAATGAGACGAAAAGTTTTAAGCATTTATTAAAAGCAATTAATATGTAAGCGTTGAAAGATAAAAACGTTAAAATGAGCAGTTATGTTTTACAGCATCTTAAACTTTTATTGCTCTGTTATGAGTTTTATACGATTCCAATTAATTGTGAAACTAAAGTGTTTACCTGACTGTTTGTGTTTATCAGTTAGTGTCATTCATGGTGAAATGATGTTGTTCGTTTTTGAAGGTTCAGACATTATGTCAGTTCTCTATTTACAAACACAACTATATTTTGAATGCTCAGACAGAATGTAAAAAAACAAAGTAGTTTCAAGTAAATATTTTTTTGCATATGCTGAAGTACGATAAAATCTATCCAAGTAGATATCTTCTTTGCATAAATGTTTTAGGGCGCATCGATAATATAAACATTGAACTGCAAATCACGCATACACCATTAAATATATATTATTTTCCCTCCTTCTGTCGAAGAATTGACCGAATAATGAAAGATTCCATCCTAATAGCAAACGCTATAAACAAATCCATTCTGTTATAAAACGAGTGTAATATTTATGCGAAACACTACAGAAACAAGCGCAGGGGTAAAACATAAACCCGATTTAATGACACTGGGTAAACGCCAAAGACATAGAATAGAAAAACAAAAAAAAACAAAAATATGGAAGAACAGCACACAACTCCACAAACAACACAGTGCATATACTATATATAGAAAACTAGGTATGTTTATCAAGGATTATTAGGGACCACCTTGGAACGGTCAGTAAAGTGTAAATTTACTGGGGGTTAAACCAGCTTACGTGCACAAAACACACTCTTATCCCAACAATCCTAAATAAAGAAAAAACGCAAAGGGTAAATCGATTCTTCCGTGGTTAGAAATATATAGTAAACGTGTGAACAAACAGCACGCGATGAAAGGTTGCAACAATAATTGAGACAATGGGAAATTCATGGTTGGTGTTACTATATATGTTAATCGCAATTTTGTACTTTTACACTGAGTAAAACATAATATCGTTACGTTGGTTTTCATTAAACAAGGCTTCTGCTTACAAAATGTTTATTCTGACAACAATATTAAAATAAAAAAAATTGTGTACTATTCTGTCATAACACAATAATGATTAAAGGAGGTAAGATCTGTTGGTTTGCAAATACTCAAACCTGAAAATATCTCATTCGGTATATGAAGCTACTCGTTACATCTAAATTAATTTACCATGTCAAATGTTATTTGCAGTGGCAAACCATTTGAATAAAGGAGAGTGATATTGTCCACCGCCCACCAATCAGTAAGGGACCAATGTAAATAGAACGAAAACAGCAGTATGGGTTGGCTTATAGTACTTTTGAAGCTGGGAGCGAAACTTCCATACACCAAAACAATGATATTGACATGTGCATATGCCTCGCTCGAATAGCAAGATGCACATTTCAACAAAGTCGGGAAACGATTACTTATTTTTTTGAATCGTGATTAGGAAAGAAGGCGTCTTATCCTTATAAGGCTAAAACATTTTTGAGCGATTCCTTACATCAGCCCGATCATGCAGTCAAACAATATGCAAGACATGTCAACATTTGGTCCTCTTCGACCTTTCAAATAACGCTTTTGCTAGACTTGTCGTATTTGCTCGAGCAATGTTAACCAACATAACAAATTCAAACCCGTTGCTGCTTATAAATCTACCTCATAGTGGTCTATAAAACCATAATTACTCACGTCTTCCATTGCTACTAAAGAAAAAAACACATATGGTATCATACTGAAGGACGTGGAAAATGTGAACTATTATTTATTTGCTGCAAAACGATTAACCTGCAATAAAAATAGCACATTATATATTTGAATCATCAGTTAATTAATTGGTATTTACCAATAATTAATATAATCAGTATAAAGGAAAACGCAATGTGTTTGTGTATTCAAGTAATATGCCCGTGTCCTACAGCCAAATATGAGCCAACAATTGGTCTAAAAGACAAAATTATAACCATGTTTTAATTTTATTTTTACCTCAAATTACTTTCGTGCTTGCAATTAGAAACTGTCCATAGATACAGTTTATAAACTTTACCCCTGTTTTGTCAACATTATTTACACATACTGCCATTTTGATATGTTTTCTTCGTAAAATCTCATTCGTAGGTATACCTTGTACTTAGTGCGTGTTTAAATATTTTTTCAGGCCTTCATTTTTGTATACATAACTTAAACTAATTAAAGTTTAACGCATTTTGTTGTTTTACTTAAATTTTTAAAATGACTGCTTTTCGACACATATAGTCGGATGCATTGCATTATTGTGAGTACCTGCTCTCATTTGCTATCAGTAGACTATTCTCTTTCTAATTTGACTACACACTATGCACGAATGACAACCATACAAAAGATCCCTTTATTTATTTGTTCATAGTCTACACACAGTTTTCATATCTGAGATTAAAGTAACATGTCTTAAGTGTTATATGCTTAAACATATTCTGCTGAGATACCGTACATACAAAACAAGAGAGTTATAGAAATTGGATCCGACAAAGATTAAAACAAAAATCAGCTAAGTATTGATTGTTTGCTCAGTCTTTGAAGGATGTTAAGTGTTTAGCTTCTGTTTCGCACATTTTAGAAATCTGGACATCGCAATTTATTAAATTGTCCTCAATGCCTAAAAGCGTAACTTGCTCTTAACAAACAATAGTGTTTTTTAGTATATTGAATTGCTTTATTTATTTAATAGACTTGAGGCAGTCTGTAATGGCTTAAACATTCTTTAAGAATGGTCATACCACAATTTGGAGTTTTATCACACACAGAAAAAAGTGTTGTCATTTGCATAATTAAACAAAGCTGCCTTATTAATAAAGTAGCAGATGCCTTTGAGAAATATGTTGAAGATAAGATGCCCTAATATTGATACCTGTGGCATGCTTGTCAGGATGGAGTCCAACTCACTATAAATTTGACCAAGTTGTTTTCTGTTTGTAAGAAAGCTGTACATAAGTTACCATGCTGGGGCTGTAAGACCGTATGCATTTATCTTTTCTATGATGTGATCTGCCAGGAAAGGATTAAGAATGTTATAAAAATAACTGATCTATTGCTCACTAATAGCCCATTAATATAAATAGGACGTTGGTGGTAAAATACTGACTGATCTATAGTTCTTTTCTATAGTTGCTTTTTTATTTAACCTACCAATATCTTCATCGGTGACAGGGGTGAAATGAAAACCATTTTATATTTGGCCATTTTCCTGTATTCTATTGTTGACCCGCCGGCCCAACTAAATTTGCCTTTTTTAAAAAAAAAAAAATGTCATTTGAAAAAAAAATCTTTATCTCTTTTTTAAAACAAAGATGAAATAAGTATGTTATGGTAGGCGCGCCAAAGCGCTTTTCGGGATATTTCCAATTAAGATTAAAAAATTTAAAGATATAGAAACTATTTTGACTTCATCAATTTACGGAATAGTGACTGCATTATTAAAGTTGTTCATATAAAAATTTAAATAATCAAAAAGCAACTGACACAAACAGACAAGTGTTTGTTTTTATATCGTAACATTGACAACTCAAAATCGTAAACATTAAACATAAGAAACGCATGTCTTAATATATTTTGTATTATCTAAGTCAGTTAGTTTATACATCTGTTTGCTTTTGTCTTTATGTTAGGTATTTATACGCTGATGAATAAAACAGTTTAATCTAATATAACTGGTTTGTTTTGTGTGCTGAAGTATGTATTTTTGCAGATGTCGGAAGTTTACCCTTATTATTTTCTTGTTTTGTTTTATTGTTTCGCTAGTTTTTTTCTGTGCGTGGGGATAAAAACGCTGTGTTGTTTTGAAACAGTATAACTATCAAATGACATGATATAAACTGTTCTTTACCTCTATGACTTCGATGATTTTCTGTAATGGCTTCTAAATAATCAAAACTTTTGGTTTTGTTTATAGTAGCTCTTTATATCAACATGTACGCCATATATCTTTTTGAATTGATATCAACTCAGTTCAGTCACTAAGACCTTTAAAGCAAACTTAATGCGCCTTGCATGAGCATCAGATGCAGTTATGACTCAATATAAGTTAAATGCCAACGCGCTGAACAAGAGTACGTTGTGTTAATGAGACGCAATAAGATTCCATTGAAATGAATATCACGTTTTACGTATTTATGCTGCAACACTGTTTGAGGAATCAGATGCACAAATATTAAAAGAAGCGTTTAAACGTAGAATACTGCAAAACATTAACGATAATTTGGTGGTTAAAAGCAGTCATGTGAATTTTAAGAGGATATTAATACCTGAATTAATTAAAGTTGGATACTTATGATTGGAATGACTGGCAGCCACACAATCACAGTGTCTAATATAATTTAAGTCGTATCAATAAATATACTTTTTATATCAGAGTTATTCAATGTGTTTCTGAATTTCATTGGGTATTGTTTACCCTGCATCTCAGTTTATTAAGCTTAATTTTATTAAACACCGTTAGGTTTTCCCTAACGTCATTTGCATGACATATTTTACGATTTATCAATATTTCTCTTTGACATTTCATCAGGAAAGCTTTTAATAAGACACTTATACCCAGCTATCTGTTTTTTATTACGATAGTGGTGATTGTAGTTCACCCTTTAAAATGCAGACGAAGTTAATACCTTTTAACGTGAATTAAAATTAAGCATATGATTCCTAAAATAAAATTCGCTAAATAAAATGTAAGGGAATAATAAGCGTGCTGCACGTTTATATCTATCTTTAAATAAGTTCCGTAAGCATTTTAAGCTTTACCTACCCACGTGTTGGACCCATTTGGCGTGTGAGACCATTTATAAAATAGACTGTTACCTTTACTCATTTATGATGTACGGCAATGGTTACCATAGTTGCAACACTGTTTTGGATTGTAGAACTTGTTAAAACGGTATTTCTAATCCAAGAATAAAACGGTCGCTATATATGATCCCAACGCCTTTGATAAAACAGATTAGATAATTGGAGGTATTAATACATTTGATTCCGGTTAAGCTACCACGGGAGGAGTTTACACTAGATCAGAGTTGTCCGCGAACTTCGCGAATAGTAAGAAGATCGGTGAAGAAGAATCCTGTCAAAATATTCTGTAGGAACATACAAAATGACAGAGCTAAAACATAAAATCAATACAATTGTTTATGTATTCATCGGCGACTAAGCGAATATATAACCGCTTGAAAATCCGTTAAAACCTCTAAATTAGGTGCAAAAGATTATGTGTTTATAAATTAGAAAAACAAATAATTTGGAGGGCTTTTAAATTGTTTGATGATAATGTCATTTCTTTCACCGCCTTCAAATCTTCACTAGTTCTAGACCTAACCCATAAATCTCTGTACCTACTATTGCTTTGGTATGCGTATATATGAGCACGCAATCGGCAACTATTTTGTACAATTAGTTTGAATTGGATTGTTTACGCATTTTTGTAAACATATACTTGACAACAACTGGCTGATACTCGTTATAACAGATACTTGTAAGTCCAGGGCTTACGGATTATTGTCGTCAATATCGCTATTTGTTAAAATCGTTAATAACGCTTTCGCAAAATTGAGCTTGGTCAATCACATATTAAAGAAATGTTGAGAAGACTTAAGCAACTTGTTCACATTTCACATAAAATAACACTATTCGTGATTGTCGTATAAAACTTGTAAGGGTTCCTTTGATGAAAGCTACCAAGACAAGAGGCTTTCAAATAGAGTCTTCGGAATCCAGAATCTAACATTTTATATTTGTACTAAAGCGGCAAACAAACATTAAACGTAAGTACATATAACCATCTTGTTATAATGTAAAGTCTCTTATATTGTGCAGTAAGTAAATGCTTTTATCATTACGCAATGGCATTTTGTTCTTAAGCTTATGTTTTTTAGTTGTTGATTATACAACATATGCTTCAAGCACTTGTGTAAATGATACTGTTTCTGCAAGTCTTCTATCTCTTTGTAGACATAATGAAGTACCTATGTTTTTTATCAGCCGGATGTTTTCTTTTTTATTTTGAGATAAACTGTTCAGAACATAACATATTGTGCTGCACGGCAGTTTAACAAAACATATTGAATCATTTTGACCTGTTAACGTTAACACGGATTGCTATCTCTTTTATGCCATATACTCGTGAAAAGGTAACAAACACATCCCCCGGGTAAACGTTTTAGCAAAAAAAAATGATTAGCATCTTGCAAAAGCAGTCATGCATTTTACATATGCTTTACGTAAACAGATAGCAGTGAATTAATATCATTTTATTTTAATACTCTTCAATATGTTTTTACATATATTGTGCATTGATGAATGTCTTTTTGTCTTATATCGCGTAAGAACGTTTCAGTGAACTACTTCACACATCTCATCATTTTTATCGTCTAAGCTGTAAAATGATGTTGCTTATCTTGTAGATTGTTTGTGGGAAAATGGCCAAGAATTTCACAAGTAATATGACCTTCGTCTTATTACAGAATGAAACTGAATCTATCTTGTCAGTGAATGGAGAAGCTAAAGAATTGCATTTTTTTTATTGAGAAGAAAAACCTTCCAGCCAGACGCTTTGAAAACTAAGATTTAATGTAACAGTTTCTCTCAACACGCTATTGATCACTCTGTTGATAAGTGTATTCAAAAGCGTGAACTTTCAGGTTTGTAGGAACGTCTTATATGATAGGACACATCCTAGGCAGAAATGTTGTCCACTGTTTCTTTGAAAAAATGGAACAATTGAAAATATTTTGTCTAAATGCTACCAAGTTATCCAGTTCCAAAGAAATCAATCGTTGGCTTTAACATATTTTATGTCATGAAAAAATCCGAATGACAACGTATGTTTCAATTCAAATATCATGATATAGAGCTTATAGTTATCAAGTTATGTAGCGCAGATACGTGATGCAAATATTTTTAACTAAATGGTTATAAATAGTAACGGAGGTTGTAATATTTATCAATTACCAATTTGCATTTTTGGGCGTATTGTTTCCTACATTTACTGACATATAGATAATGATGCTGATGGTGTGGATAATAAAGATAATGCTGATGAATGAACATAAAGTTCATTAAGCACGTTGTTTGCCTAAGGAGTTTAATTGGTGTTGATAATCTCTCTCTATTTTTTTTTAATTACTTTACATAACATTTAAATACTTTATATCCCTGGAGCAATTTGCAGAGAAGTGATATTATTAGATACAAAAAGTAGAGTCAATCTGACAAGATATTTCCGCCTAAATAGTTTGTTATTCTTCAAGAAAACCAGTATATTCAGAGTTTTGTTCGCTCGAAAAGTGTATGACGTCGCTTTAGTCCAAAATATTTTTCTAATGTTTATTATTTGGAAGACAATTTTAGCATATACATATTGTAGTTTTTAAGTAAGTTTTCGCTGTTTATTCTAAGAGATAACTTTATGTAACTCTATGATGAAACAATTGTTTTTATTTACCGAAAAGGATGCATAAATATCGAAAACAATTTTCCGTTTGAAGTATACCATGTTTAATTTGAAAGAAAGGTGCCAAGAACACGGTATTTCTAAATTATGAGACGGTTCTTGATCACTGTTAATCTTTTTCGACCCACCAGCCACTGAATATTTGTGCGTTTTGCTAAATTAACATATGCAAGTTAATCCAAGAACAAAACAGTACTTAGAAATGTATCGATATAATGTGCCACTTAATGACGTTGTACGTTTGGTTGCACAACATATTCAGAACAAATATTCGTTGAGCTCACATTCTACAAGATATATCATGCTCCAGTCGAAATCACAAATGTATCTTCATAACAAACAATATTGAGACTCACTCTACAAATTTATTCTGGAATATGCAACATACCTAACCCAAAAATGTTTTTGACAAGACTGTTAGCCTGTTGTCTCTATCAACGGTTGGTTGTAATCGCCATAAATGATAACAGATTAGTCATCGTTTACCATATTCACTCACTTAGTTTACAGATCGATTTTTCTTTTAAATATCTGATCAAGTGTAGCGTTACTAACATAAAATATTTATATTAATATATAAAAGAACAGTTATACATAAACAATTCAATTCAATGTATTAATTTTCATAAATACAGTTTGAAAAATAAAGATTACAATTTAGGCATTTAAAGAGGTATATTTCATCATCCCGTCAATACACGCTATGCTCCTATCAGAGACCCTTCAATATTTAATCGAACTAGATAAGAAGTAGGTTTTAAGGAAGATGAAATTGAAATCTTTGCTCTCCTCAAATGTTGATGCTATCAATGGTTTCATTCAAAATGAATGCGATCCATTTAGTGATAGGTTTTTAAAATCACTTACATTCGGCGTACAATTTAGTATAAAAAATAATAAACGTCTTGCTAATCTGAAACAACATTTTAGTACACATATACCCTTGGCATAGTAATATAAACAGGAAAATAATCGGTTTACATATGAAGGTTAATATACAGTTCCGATGTACTTCGAATTTCATGTTTATCGCATATGAAATTATATGCTATATTTACTCTCTTTTTTTAAGTATGTGAACATGCCATCTTTTTGATGAATGTATCCGCATTTCAAAAATAATACGAGTATTTTTAAACTAAGCCTGTTATTTTTAAATATTCAAGACACAAGGACGCATTGTTTCAATGTTGGCAGATTTATGTCACAAAAAACATGGTGAGAAACCGTTTGAAATAATCCGATACAGTGTGCCTGTTCTAATTTGTAAGTTGATCGATGAAGCATCACCAAGTGGCAATCCGCGAATAACAGGCTTTCAAAGTGCAAAATATTTTATACAACTGTAACTGTTGATATTTTCAATCATTTCTCTTTGTCTGCTCAAAGTATTTTTAAATTTTGCAACGAATTATCTTCCTTATCACCGAAGGACTCCACGCGTACTTTAACCAGACCAATTGCGTTCATATCCCCGATAATGACATCAACCCCGCAATTCATTCCTTATATTTACACCAATAGTTCATTATTTCATTCAATAATGGTTGAAAAAAATACTACATTTCATTAAAGAAAACCTTTTAGTAATCCTTTCTTATCAATTCTGTAAATAAACGCAACAAACTTTACCCCTGTTGCTTCTCAACATTATTCATACATACAGCCAATTAAATGTTTTTCTTCTTTCAAATCCTATTCGTAGGTATACTTTGTACTTATTTCGTGTCTAAATATTGTTTCAGGCCTCCGTGTTATATGTATAACTAAAAGTAATATGATTGAACGAATTTTGTAGTTTTACTTGACATTTTAACATGACTGACCATATAGTCTGAATCATTGCATTATTGTCAGTACCTCATATGCTATCATTAATTTATCTATTCTGTTTCTAAATGAATAAAAATGTATAAATATTGATGAAATGTTTTTGATTGCCTTTCACAATATGCAAGATATACAACCATACAACTTATGGTGCCTAAATTGAGTGGTTTTTACTAGAGCCACGTCTACACAATTATCATATTTGAGATAAAAGTGTCTTATCTTATAAACGTGTCTTAAATTCTACAAAGTTAAAAACATATTCTACTGAGATAAGATAATATTTGTAAGTTTCAATAGCAATGCACCTTACTCTGTTCATGTGTAATGTTGCCAATTGAACTTTGTGATGACGATTTTCATAAATTGAGGTGTAATTTTAAATGATGTTTAAATAAAATATTTGTTTAAAGCTCTGTATTGAATCTTTTCAATTTTTTCCCGTGTTTGCTACGTAAATGCCAATACAGGACAGTAATTAACATTGGATCCGATAAAAGCTTTAAAATACTAAGCTTAGATTGTTAGACATTTGCTCAGGCTTTAGAGATTTTCAGTTGCTTAGCTGCTTTTTTGCACATTTTAGAAATCTGGACATCACAATTTAATAAACTATCTACCCCAACGCCTAAAATTGCTCTTTACAAACAATATTCTGATTAAGTATATTGAATTGCTTTATTAATTTATATATTTGCAATTTAAACAAAGCTGCCTTATTGATAAATTAGAAGAGTTTATTGAAAATATATTGATTATTGTATTCTGTTTATAGTCTGTAAAAAGTCAGGAATTATTAATAAAATATTGTTTCCAACAAAACTGTACCTGTGTAATAAAATACAAAAAAAAAGAAATTGTAAGTTGTTCTTCAGTGAATTCAGTGTAGGGATGTAATTATAGCGAGCTCTTTAGTACTAAATATGGTCAATCTTGGTCTAATCAAGATTCTTAAAAGTCCGAGGTCACCAAACAAACCAATGACGATTACACTGCGTCCTCTATTCCCATGCTCTGATGTCACACGAATGTCGACGCCCACGGAAGTCCAACCGACCAATGACGATCACACATCGTCCTGCTTCTGATAAACTTTAAGTAAAATATTATTCTACTGTTGAACTTTTTTTGCTATTTTTAAAAAAAAAACTGCAATTTGTAAACAATTCTTCATCTCTTTGCGAACGACAGAGTGTAAATAAAGTAGTTTGTTGTAACAACAACAAAATAATCCTAAACATTAAACATAAAAAAACACTCGTCTTTATATGTTTAGTTTATTTTGTATGCTGACGTATCCGTTTTTGCATATTATTATTGCATATTCCTTATTGTTAGTGTTTTACTACTTTTTAGTGTGAAGATACAAACGCTGTGTTGTTTTAACCAGTATCACAATTAATGACATGATATAAATTGTTTTTCGCTTCTATGGCTTCCATGAGTTTTGTTTATAGCTTCTATCTAATCAATTATTTTGGTTTTGTATACTGGTATCTTTTTATATAAACATGTACGCCGTATATCATCTGGAATAAAATTGACATTGAATTTGTTCAGTCGCTAGGACGTTTAAAGCATTACCAAACGTATTGTTTTCTTGACTCTATGAGCTCAGACGCAGTTACGAATCAATATAAATTAATAATCAACGTGCTGGAGAAGAGCACGTTGTATAAATGCAACGCAATAACAAGACGTGGACTCTAGTTATACAGGTATATTTAAGTGTAATTAATATCACGTTTTACGTATTCATGCTGCAACACTGTTTGCGGAATCCGATGCAAACATGTAAAAGGGAGCGTTTAAACGTAGAATAATGCAAAACCTTTACCATCAATTGGTGGTTAAAAGCAGCCATGTGAATTTTAAGAGGATATAAATACCTGGATAAAATATAGTTGGATATTTTTTGATATGACAGGCAGCTACATAGACACAGTGTCTAATATAATTTAAGTGGTATGAATAAAAATACTTTTTATATCAGAGTTATTCAATGTGTTTGTGCATTTCATTGGGTATTGATTAAAAAAAAATTCCCTAACGTCATTTTCACGACAACTTCTACGATGCATCAATATTTCTCTTTTACATTTCATCTGGAAAGCTTGTAATAAGACACCTTTATCCAGCCATCTGTTTCTATTATAATAGTGGGGATTGTTGTTCACCCTTTAATATGCAGACGAAATTAATACCTTTTAACGTGAATTGAAATTAAGCATTTGATTCCTAAAATAACCTTTCGCCTAATCCAATGTTATTGTATATTAAGCGTGCTGCAAGTTTAAATCTATCTTTGAATAAGTTCAGTTAGCATTGCTTTCCCTCGCCCTAGGGATTGACCCATTTCGCGAGTACGTCATTTCGAAAATGAGACTGCTACCTTAAAACATTTAGGATGTATAGCAATGGTTACCATAGTAACAACTCTGAGACGGGTTGTAGAACCCGTTAAAACGGTATTCCTAATTAAAGAATAAATCGGTCATTATTTATGATCCTAACCTCTTTAACAATGAAAATAGATAATTGGATTATTGGGGATATTAATACATTTTATAGTGGCTTGGCTACCATTGAATGAGTCAAAACTTTACGAGATTTGTACGCGAACTTCGCGAATAATTAGTAGATCGGTAAAGAAGAATCCAATCAGAATCGACAGAGTTTAAAACTTAACCTATACATCTACTATACACCTACTACTGCTTTGGTAGGCGTATATATGCACACGCATTTGGCAACTATTTTGTACACTGTAAAAGTGGATTGTTTACGTATTTTGGTAAACATGTACTTGACAACAACTGGCAGATACTCGTTTTAACAGATACTTGTCTAGGGGTAAATGATTGAATTTTGATATCGTTTTTGTCGTCAATATCATTTTTTGTTAAAATCGTTACTAACGCTTTCGCAAAATGGAGCTTGGTCTATTACATGTTAAAGAAATGTTCAGTAGACTGAAGCACCTTGTTCACATTTCACCTGTTCGAAATTGTCGTGTAACACCTGAAAATGTCTCTTTTATGAAATCTACCAAGACAAGAGGCTTTCAAATAGAGTCTTCGAAATCCAGAATCTAACATTTTATATTTGTCCTTTAAAGCGGCATGCAAACATTAAAGGCAAGTACATGTAATAATGTTGTTATAATGTAAAGTCTCTTATATTAATGCTTTTATCATTTCGCAATGGCATTTTGTTCGTACACTTAAGTCTTTTAGTTGTTGATTATACAACATATGTTTCAAGCGCATGTGTAGGAGTTCTGTGTTAATGATACTGTTTCTGCAAGTCTCCTATTTCATTTTTTAGACATAATGATGTACCTAAATGTGTTTTATCAGCAAGAGGTTTTGTTTATTTTTTTATTATTTTGAGATGAACTGTTCAGAACATAACATAATGTGCTGCACGGCAGTTTTACAGAAAATATTGAATCATTTTGACCCATAACCTGTTAACGTTTTCACGGATTGCAAAAGTTTTAGCAAAAACATGATAAGAATCTTTCAATAGCAGCCATGCAATTAACATATCCTTTACAAAAAATGATAACCCTGAATGAATATCATTCCATTTTTAATACTCTAATGGAGTGGAGCTAATAGTTATCACAATATGTAACAAAGGTTCTTATATTTATCAATTACCAATTTGCATTTCTGGGCGTATTTTTTCCTACATTTACTGACATATAGATAATGATTCTGATGGTGTGGATAATAATGATAATGTTTTACACATGCGATTAATCGTGTATAATTTCAATCGCAAGGGTAGTGGATGATGAAATTGGGCTGAACCATGTTGTAAAGGGCAACATTAAATAAGTAGCGTTAGTATAAGTTAATATCTTGATTGTCATCCCAAAGCTACCGTATAACCAGTCTGACATGGGAGCAAATGTATAAACAAAACCAAAGAAAAACACTCTCCAACTCGGTAAAATAGAGAAAGAAACTGTAAAATACGTACAAATTACTGCAACATACCAGGACACGGAGAAGTTCCAATGCCATTGACTCGCCGTGTTCCCGCCGCTTCGCAAGTTACTCCATCTTCAAGGTTTAGGTGAACCTGCAAGTAAACAAAACATGAATGATTTAATACATGCCGCACGGGTCTAGATAACGTAGATATGCTCATCAAAAAAAAATGTGCCGCATGTGCAGCTTTCCCCGTCTATTCTTCAAGCCATATGTGTTCTTGTAAGAACACAAATACTGTACCAAAATCTAGTAGAGACTGATAGGTACCACCGCTTTGCTAGAATTTTTATCCGTTTGTCGAGAATATGTACCACCTACAAAACAACCCGTTATTTCACATAATAAATACGTTTATGCGGCAGCAACATACCGCTGTTTAACGTGTTGTATGTTGCAATGTGTCCTGACTTTTTCTCATAGAACATCAATATATTAATTTCTATTCAAACTCACGGTTAAAAACAACTGTTTTCAAATGAGCAGCAACGGTCTTATCATTAGTTGATCGTGTAACTCCATGCATTCCATCTCAATTTGCCAAGTTAATTATAAATCATCGATTGATTTTACTACTGAAGCTCTAACCCCGATCAATAAAATAGTATATGCAATGACTGCTCGAAGCTACAAAAAATGCCTGATTCTTTTTGCAAAATGACATAACGATCTGGCTTTGTTTTACTTATTGACAAGCATTTTCTTTGCAAACAACAAAAATGTTGGCCATGAAATTAATATACCTCTGTGTAAATAACTGATCTGACAGATTAGCCTTTCCTACTATCCAAATGCTGCTGTCGCTGACAACTGACTTAAATAATACTCGACGATAAAAATACAGGTATACATAATATTATCCACGTAAATTGTTTTAAAAATAAACACATACATCAAAAAAAATATCAAAGAACAAAGTTCCCATCGCTTCACATTACCAACGGTCAGATGAACCATCGTAGATACATCATATGAATGATTTAAAATATATCACAAATGCTTACTGTACAAACATAAGCCAAGCAAAAGATTTAGATTTCTGAACCCTTTACTTCAATGGTGGCAATGACCAAACATGAACATTTATTATTCATCCACATAAGCATGAAATAAATATACAGTGAACTCGAACATGCGATAACTCGAGATTTGCGGATTAATCGAGTTTTATTTTCACATTGAATAAGCATTGGATAGCTCGAGGTTTTAGGTCGGACCTCGGCGCCTAAAGTTAACTATAATTTAAATGGTTCAATTCGACAACTGTTTTACAACCTTGTGGAAGAAAACAATTCTTAATTTGTATTGGAAAACGATACTAACATCAAACGGTATTTCTTGTAGTTGAAGTTTTAACCCATCTGTCATCTAATTTTAACACACTAGTGCGCAGCTTGAAAGACGAATGAACTTTTATTAAAACCAGTCGGAACTATTTTTCTCCAGGAATCGTTAAGTAGTATGAACATTAACATACAACAGAATTGTTTCGAAGAAAAATGTCTTGAACTCGAATGTTTAGCATCTTGATAAGATATTATAATCTCAAAAACACAAATTTAATATGTGTTTGCATGCATTTCCGCAATAAAACCATCATCTTTAACGTTTAAGTGTGCTTTAACGCGTTTATGTTTATATTTCGATCAAATTCCCTGATACCCGCTACAGGTATAGATTTCTTCATTTTACGTCTTCATTGCAATGCAGATGCTTATTCAAGCAAATTGAATAATCAATCATGAATCATTCAATTTGAGTTAATATTCTGTTTCAGGAATCCAACCAACAAATATGGGAATTTTGAATATCCGGTGGCCTGATATTATTTTAGTATCGTTTGAAAGGATTTGTGTGCATATTTCTATCAAAACTTATATAACAAACGTGTTGTTGTTTTGGGCCTTCAATGGAAATACACAAAACGACAAATTATGAAAACATAATGTGTGATACACCTTTGCTTATGTATTTAACACAATAGTAATAAGAAAAACAGATTCCTTTATGACCAAAGAAACATTATTTCACGAACACAGATAAATGGTATATATATATATATATTCAAACTTCCATTATCTGAGTCAAGGGTTGACGAACTCTGAAGCAATATCACCAAGTTAAGCACAAAATATTTAAACATTAGATTTAAATCGCTAATCAATCGAAGTATTGGACCGTAAATTGACAATGGCAGAGCACATTTTAAACTATAACAACTGATTTACAACAAATTTATTAAACAAACATTTCTTCTAAGAAATTCTACCATAGTCCAAAATCAACGCACTTGCAATACAGGTGTTGATGTATATATATATGTCCATTGGTGTAATACTCCTACATTTCCCCCATCACGTATGCTCGATGCTGATGTTGCCTCAATAATCTCCGTGTGAGGTAATCGTTAACCAGTTGAACAAAAAGTTGAACACCCAGTTAAATGACCCCCCACCAAAAGCTGTAACACCAAACTAATCTGTACAAACAACCCATTTGACTCTTTGCGTCTCTCTTCGAATGTCTGAAGTTTTTATTGTAATGTTCAGCAATTTGAACGACTCCGTTCTATAATAAAGCAGTTCATTCAAAGCTACTTAAACACAGGACAAATTAGTTTTGTATCTATCCCGGGGCTTGTAACAACATTCCTGAAACTGTTATATAAGTGAAATAATGAACATTATATAAAAAAAAAATAATAGTCAGTCAAAAGCCAGCATAGAGGGGCCCGTTTTGGAAATAAAACAAAAGATCACTCTTCTTGTAGTTGTTGTTTATTATTTTTGATTTTTTGTTTTGAAGATTTGATTTATAAGCGGAATCTACGTAACCCTAGTTTTTATTTTAGCAATATTTTGTATCTGAAAAGACAATTTGGTTTCTCTTTATTCTTAATGCATCTGAAACTGTCCTCCTGAGGATAAGGCTTCAATTATATTCTATTACAAGCTTAAAAAGCTTTAAAAGATCACGAATCTAACATAAATATAAACGCTGTTGGTCATCATTTCCATTACATTATGGACCTGCGTGGTGTCGATCACAGGTTTAGAGCAATTCTGCATTACTCACTTAACTGCACTTTCAGAGAGCCAAATTATTTACCTTTTTATCGGTTATCAAATTAAAAATAAGACCTTCCCAAACGTACGCCGCTTGATTTTGGCTTTTCTGTGGTATATTATCTGTCATTCCTGATGATCTATTTTGGAGAACATTCAAAAAACAATTTTGAATCGGCGATGCAGAACGACCACATATTGTATATAACTTGCGAGTGTTATATGTTAAACTAGTGAAGATGATCTTAAGTTATCCTGTGGATATCAAGTCTGCAAGGAATTTTTGAATGCATTTGTAGGTTTTTGTAACTGGTGGACTATTTCTATTTAGCAGCTGTATCTACTATTCAATAACTGTATTGAGCATTTGGTAATGATCATGTTTACAATTGATTAATAAGATCTTGAACATTTTATGCGGAAAACTAGAAACGGATCCATCCTTGGACAACCTCTTTGCTAAATCATGTGGCTTGAACAATTTATAACGATATAATTGCGTTCTATGAATGCTTGTCTGAATGACTGCGAGCTACCTGGACACGGCTTCCATTTTCTCGATCGTCACGACCTACACTCGCTCAATGCTCTTACGTATTTTAAGTGTATCTAGTATCATTTAATAAGCATTGTAACGCGCGGGTGTCTTAAGAGACGTATCAGTACGCTTAGGTCTCGCAGACACTTATACTAACGGTTGAACGAAACACTCGATCAACGCAATGACGTATTCAAAGATGTATTTAAAGATAACGTAATTTCATACTATTTCCAAAGCCATGATTTTCAATTAAAACAATTTTGTTGATACTGTCACGATATTGATTGCAAATAACTAAAACGAAAATAATAATATTAGCTTGCATCTCTTATTTATATTAATTCTAATCTCGTTAAGCAATAAGCCCTCTAAGGTGATTAATTGCGTCATTGATCAGTTAGGCTGTAACGTCAACAATTATTGATAACGAAATTGTATAAAGATGAGACCGTTGTCTTATGACGATGTTTGTCGCACGTTGTGTGGTTGTGAGCTTCACACCAATGATGCTTATAACTTTAAACATTTCTAATTTTCGCTGCTGATCTCGACCCTGTAATTCCATTTTATTGTTTTTATATTTCGGTCAGCGGAGAATAGTTCTTTTTATACATGGTGAGCCATTGCCGCCCACCTAGTCCAAGCTAACTGTACCCTTTGTGGTTTTTATATTTGTTACTCAAACAACCTTATCTTCTTGTGATGGGTTAATTAACTCCACATCAATGAATTGGATAACACCATCACGTTGCTTGCATCATTCAAAGAAGGTGATGTATCTTATACTTGAATCTCGCTGACGCAAGTTCACCCAAATCAACAACAACCGAATGGTATTTGTCAAGATAAAGAATATGATAATGGGTAAAATTATTCAGTGACGTTTAAATACGCATCAATTTATTTGTTCAAGACATGAATGCATTTTTTTTCAAAATATAATTCACTTATTTCTACAAATATGATTGAACAATGCATCATTGAACTGAGAATTGTTTGTGAAAAGTAAAACTTCTACGTCTTATGTAATAGCGATATGCGTTCGAAAGGTTTTATATGTGTACTAGGATAAACACACATTTAAACAGTACGATGATCGGACCCACAAATTCCTCATCTTTCATTTATCAAAGTAATTGGACAAGTGTGATGTTGAGTGTTTGAACTATGGTTTAAATCCCAGTGATCATCATTTACCAACCATGTAAAATCCGTTTTCGCTGATAGTTTTGCTGAAGTCGGTAACCACAACATCAATCAATCAAGGTATGTTAATGGTTGTGTGGTTTGTCTGTGCAAATTTGACCGCTACCGTCTTTTTCAACAATAACACGATAGCGATAGAGGTGAAAATGTAACTAGAAAGAAATATATAAGTGTCATCAATAAAAACAGTATTTCTAATAGAAACTTTATAAATTTAGAATTCATACATGTATATAAACAGGAGAGATACATTCACGAACAGAATAAATATATACACAAGATGTATAATAATTATATATTGCGATATTATAAGTATGTAAAGCTATATATTATTAACTCATTTTTGAAAATGATATTAAATTTACAACGTTTTAGTTTAAACAAGATATATTTTACAACGATTGTGAAGAAAGTTAAGATAACTTATACTAAGGCACTCTCGTTGGCATGATGTTACGCGAGAGTGTGGTCTTGTGTTGTGGGGGAAACCGGGGTGCCCGGAGAAAACCCACTTGTCGGGCTTGGTGACCACAAACCAAACTCACATGCACAAAGGCCGGGAATCGAACTCGGGTCGCCTTAGTGAGAAGCAAATGCGCTAACCACTGCGCTAACCGGACAACCCTACAAAGTTTTGAAAGTCTCTTCGTTTTATTTGATTAGTTGACATGTTCATGTAGTTTCCATTGTATTTGTTATAAACTGTTAATGAGTATTATATATCCAATATCATAACCAAGTTTGCTATGCCGCTGTTATTTTCCTTGTAGTACCAAATGTTGATCACAATAACATTGTCAATGTTTTACCAATCTTCATTCAACATAGAAACAATGTTTCAGCATACTATCATAACCATCTTGAAAATAAGTTTCTTAAGTCTTTGTAACAGGGTAACTTTACCATCAATATATTATGAAACTTGTAAATGTGTTTAAAAGCATATTATTCAATCAAACAAAATTACAACTTCTGAAATATATATATAACATCACTTGTTCATTAAAATAAAGGCGCTGCAATTATATTTGCAGAATTAAGAATATAAAACTTTATTCGCATCAATTAAAACAAAAAGAAAAAGAAAAAAATGTATGAATTTCGATTGCTAAATAAAACAAGTTCGTTATTTATATGAATACATTAATTTGCCCCTGAAGCAGTAGAAAAGCGGCGATTTTTCACGTATATAATGATTCTAAAGCTCCAATTGAAACTATAAAGACCAGATCGGATAAAGAAGGCACACAAATTATCATTATATCAGTGATAAATCTTCAGTTGAGGAATATATTTGGAACGGTCTAGCGAGCTGTGTGCCAAAACAGATTAACGCGGGTTTGCGGGGCATTAATAATTTCCTGTGCGTGACATGCTATGTCAGTCAATACATCATAGTTTTCAGATGTATACAGTGTAAATATACTCACTAAAAATGTCTATCATCCGTTAATATCCTACGTTATTATATATAACCGAGAAGTTTATCGTCTGAACATTTAAATTTTGGCTTATTGCATGCATCATTCCGCTGGTGTTAAAAGGGAGTCTCAATAATTGTTTCCACATCGATGGCCTTACTTTCAAATGCCGAAGCTACTTAATCCCATGTTGTCAGATGCAACGTTTTCAGTATTTAATCTTGCTAATTTGATCACACATTTTCTTTACATAATGCAAAGTTACAATGTTACATTTCCTTAAGGTTTGGCTTTTTTGCTTCGTTTTGAGGTGTCCAATCATTGCTCGACATTTTGATCACATGATGCAATACCAGTTTCTCATTGGACTATTTACTCGGCATTTTACAGTTCGATGCGGCTCGCCTTTATAAAAATAGTAATGTTAAAAAAATCCAACCATTTTGAAGTGACACCAATTTCAACGCACTCTCAAAACATGGGCAATTTACATAAACTATGTTTATGAATTCTTATGTGCAAAACTACAGAAACAAGTTTAGTAGCCAACGGATTAAACGCTAACCCTGTTTAATGGCACAGGGAAAACGCCAAAGACATAAAACACAAACACAAAAAATAACAAACACGATACATGGAACAACAGCATAAAACTCCACAAACAGCACAGTGCATATATAATTAGTTTTATGCACAAACTGAATGCTTAGCATTGAGGCTCTTCAGTGTACAACACATTTGGTTATTGCACAATTAGTACATTTCGAAGGATAAATCAAGTCTAAATTAAGTATTCAATGTTTTATTTACGCTCTATGTTTGCCAGATTATCTCCGGGAAAGTCAAGCAACATCGCAATAAACTAACGGTTCTACGAACAAATGAACGAAGTATTAATTAGGCTGGTAGAACAGTAGTAGCGTCAATGACAGCACTTGTTTTATCGCATAAACTTAACCGTAACGAATTTTAATGAAAACGCATTCATCTAGGTAAACGGAACTTGAGTGTTGAATTTTCTGAATTTTAATGCATTATATAATTTAAAAGATAACGTCAACTTATCAATTAAATTGTAATAAACAAGACACATATAGTCGGATTCATTGCATTATTGTGAGTACCTGCTCTCATTTGCAATTTATCTTTTCCTCATTCTAAATTGACTACATACTATGCAAGAATTACAACCATACAAATGATCCCTTTATAGATTTGTTCATAGTGTACACACTGTTTTCATATCTGAGATTAAAGTAACATGCCTTAAGTGCTATAAGGCTTAAACATATTCTGCTGAGATACCGTACAGACAAAACAAGACAGTTATAGAAATTGGATCCGACAAAAGATTAAAACAATAATTAGCTAAGTAATGATTGTTTCTTCAGTCTTTGGAGGATGTTAAGGTGTTAAGCATCTGTTTCGCACATTTTAGAAATCTGGACATCGCAATTTATTAAACTATCCTCAATGCCAATAAGCGTAACTTGCTTTTAACAAACGAAAGTGTTCTTTAATACACATGTATTTAGAAGCCATTGCAGAAAATCATCGAAGCCATCGAGGCAAAAAACAGTTTATATCATGTCATTTGATAGTCATACTGTTTAAAACAACACAGTGTTTTTATCCCCTCGCACAGAAAAAAACACTAAACTTTTGGTTTTGTTTATTAGTGGTTCTTTTTATCAACATCTACGCCATATATCTTTTTGAACTGATATCAACTCAGTTCAGTCACTAAGACCTTTAAAGCAAACTTAATGTTCCTTGCATGAGCATCAGATGCAGTTATAACTCAATATAAGGTATAAGTAAACGTGCTGAACAAGAGTACGTTGTGTTTATGAGACGCAATAAGAATTCATTGAAATGAATATCACGTTTTACATATTTATCCTGCAACACTGTTTGAGGAATCAGATGCAAATATATTAAAAAAAGCGTTTAAACGTAGAATAATGCAATACTTTTACGATAATTTGGTAGTTAAAAGCAGTCATGTGAATTTTAAGAGGATAGTAATACCTGAATTAATTAGTTGGATACTTATGATTGGAATGACTGGCAACCACATAAACACAGTGTATGATATAATTTAAGTCGTTTCAATAAATATACTTTTTTTATCAGAGTTATTCAAGGTGTTTCTGAATTTCATTGGGTATTGTTTGACCTGCATCTCAGTTTATTAAGCTAAAATCTATTAAACACCGTTAGTTTTTCCCTAACATATTTTACGATCCATCAATATTTCTCTTTTATATTTCATCAGGAAAGCTTTTAATAAGACACTTATACCCAGCTTTCCGTTTTTTATTACGATAGTGGTGATTGTAATTCACCCTTTAAAATGCAGACGAAATTAATACCTTCTAACGTTAATTGAAATTAAGCATATGATTCCTAAAATAAAATTCGCTAAATAAAATGTAAGGGTATATTAACAGTGTTGCACGTTTATATCTATCTTTCAGTAAGGCCCGAAAGCATTTTAAGCTTTACCTCGCCCTAGGGTTAGATCCATTTCGCGAGTGAGACCATTTAAAAAATAGACATTAAGGATGTACGGCAATGATTACCATAGTTCCAACACTGTTCCGGATTGTTGAACACTTTAAAACGGTATTTCTAATCCAAGAATAAATCGTTTGCTATATGTGATCCCAACGTCTTCAATAAAACAGATTAGATAATTGGAGATATTAATACATTTTATAATGGTTAAGCTACCACGGGAGGAGTTAACACTAGATAAGAGTTATCCGCGAACTTGGCGAATAGTAAGAAGATCGGTAAAGAAGAATCCTGTCAGAATGTTCTGTAGGAACATACAAAATGACAGAGCTAAAACATAAAATAAATACAATTGTCTATGTATTTATTGGCGACTAAACGGATATATAACCGCTTGAAAATCCGGTAAAACCTCTAAATAAGGTGCAAAAGATTATGTGATTATAAATAAGAAAATATAATTTGAAGGGTTTTTTAATTGTTTGATGATAATGCCATTTCTTTCACCGCCTTCTTGTTTATATATCTCTCCACCTACTATTTCTTTGGTATGCGTATATTTGCGCACGCAATCGACAACTATTTTGTACATTAAGTTGAAACTCGATTGTTGACGTATTTTGTAAACATATACTTGACAACAACTAGACTGAAGCACCTTGTTTACATTTCACCTGTTCGAGATTGTCGTATGAAACTTGAAAGAGTTCCTTTTGTGAAAGCTACCAATACAAGCGGCTTTCAAATAGAATCTTCGGATTCCAGGGTCTAACATTTTATATTTGTCCTCTAAAGCGGCACGCAAACATAAAACGCATGTACATATAATCACCTTGTTATAATGTAATGTCTCTTATAATAATGCTTTTATCATTACGCAATGGCATTTTGTTCTTAAACTAAAGTTTTTTAGTTGTTGATTATACAACATATGCTTCAAGCACTTGTGTAGGAGTTCTGTGCAAATGATACTGTTTCTGCAAGTCTTCTATCTCTTTGTAGACGAAATGATGTACATATGTTTTTTATCAGCCGGATGTTTTCTTTATATTGTTCATTTGAGATGAACTGTTCAGAACATAACATATTGTGCTGCGCGACAGTTTAACAAAAAATATTGAATCATTTTGACCCTAAACCTGTTAACGTTAACACGGATTGCTATCTCTTTTATGCAATATACTCGTGAATAGGTAAGAAACACAACCCCTGGGTAATCGATTTTTAGCAGAAAATGATAAGCATCTTGCAAAAGCAGCCATGCATTTAACATATGCTTAAGGAAAATAGATAGCACTGAATGAATATCATTTCATTTCTAATACTCTACAATATATACTTACATATATTGTGCATTGGTGAATGCCTTTTTGTCTTATATCGCGTAAGATTGTTTCCGTGAACTACTTCACACTACTTATCATTTTTATCGTCTTAGCTTTAAAATGATGTTGCTTATCTCGTAGATGGTTTGTCGAAAAATGGCCAAGAATTCCGCTAGTAATATGACCTCTGTCTTATTACAGAATAAAAATGAATCTATCTTGTCTGCGAATGGAGAAGCTAGAGAAATGCATTTTATTTATTCAGGAGAAAAGCCTTCCTGTTAGACAAGAAGATTCGTGTCTGGTTTTTGAAAACTAAGATTTAATGTAACAGTTTCTCTCGACCAGCTATTGATCACTCTGTTGATAAGTGTATTCAAAAGCGTGAACTATCAGGTTTTTAGGAATGTGTTATATATTATGACCCATCCTAGGCAGAAATGTTGTCCACTATTCCTTTAAAACATTGGAACAATTGAAAATATTTTGTCTTAATGTTACCACTCTGTGAATTGTCAAGTTCCAAAGAAATCGATTGTTGGCTTTTATTTTTAATAATGTTTTTCTTTATTTGTTCTCAGTTTTAGTACAATGATGCTTTTTATTATTAAACTCTATGATCACTCAATTTTAAACCTTTTATTTCATAAGGCAGACTGTGTGTGATGTTTTTAGTTTCTAACGATGACTGCATCGTATCTCTGAATTGTTTCCCTCCGTCTGCAGATAGAGTTGGGATCTCTAATCATAGAAGTACTTAGTGTTTACCTTTTCGTTTAGTATTATTTGTTTTATTGATAACTTTCCTCAAGTTAATGCATACTTTGATAGGATTTACCTTTTGCGTTTTATCTTTATTAAGGATTGTTGTGATAAGAGTGAGGTTTGTGCACATAAACTGGTTTAAACCCCCAGTAAATCCAGTATTTAGACCTTTACTACGCAGTTTTCTAAGAAGATTATTTTCAATAAAAGAAAAATCTCCTTTATCAATATGCCCAACAGGGTCGTAGCGGTACATGGAGTCAATACAATCTCATGAAGAAGGTGTATTTGCGGAAATATCATCTTCTGATAATACTTTATTATAATTAAATATGAAATTTCTAATAGGCTTTTTATATTTGTAACATATCATTGGCATTTCTTTATTCTTAAAGTATTGTGGAATACATTTTTGTACATTTTTATTCTTAAATAAATTATTTAGATTAAGAAGATCTATACCCTTGTTGCTAAAATAAAGTTTAATGCAATATCTTTTACTAGTATCAACATTTTCAATAGTGGGATGAAGGTAATGTTTAGTATATCCATTAACGATACAAGCACATTCATACTTCGGATCAGTTCTTGAAATAATATTATCAGCTTCCCTATCAAGTGACCGTAAAGAAGTTAATGAAAGGGAACATAAAGTAGAAAGAAGCCGATGTTTGCCATTTTGTAACAAGATACTATTACATTGCTCCATATCAATTGTTCTACGTTGTTTTCTTTTAATATTTCCATTTATTCGCTTGCCATGTGTTCTTGGCTTTCGCTTTCTTTCTTTAAATATTGAGAAAATATCAATATTATTACATTTCGAAATATTACCTACATTAAATATATTATCATTAAGTCGAAGTGGATATGGAGCACTGCTGGTCCGTGTTTTATAATATGTTTAAATTTCTATCATGTTAAACTTCCAAAACGTTGTTGAAACAAACCATTTCTGTTCTCTGTATCAGCTCATTTATTCAATAGTAAACGATGCTGTTTTTTGCCATTTATATAAAACAAATAAGTGCAGGAAAGTTTTTTCCTTTAATCTCCTTATTGTCTGGCCTTAACTGTGAAACAGTGAGGAATGATAACACGCGATATTACAAAATAGACAGATATATGTCTGAAGAAACGTTTTGCCCCAAGCAATATTCCCTCAAATTGATTTGTAATTTATTTTCATCACGTCGACACCTTTCAAGATAATGCATCATTGTACAATATAACAAGGTCTAGCTTAACGGCAAGTTTCAACAATATGGTTAAACAATGTTTAAAAAATACATGCAACGATTTTTTCGTGTTGTTTGTTTTAATTTGAAAGATTCTGACTTTGAGACAGATATTCTTAATATACACCCCGTAATGGTATAAGCCAGAAATATCGAATACTTTGGCCATTTAGGTAAATCTCGATCCAGATTTAAGATCTTTTATAAACTTCAGCGGTTCCAATATTCAAGTTTTACATCTGACATATTGGAGATACTCACATCTACAGCTTCATAAAGGGGTAACTTGTACTACGTTTTGATCTGGCAGGTTGAAGAAAACATGTGAATTCCTATTTCAGCATTTCCCATGTTGAAGTTAGGTTAGCGTTTCAGGACTTTGATAAAGCGTCTAAAAGTTGAAACGAACTTGCTCATACAACACGTGTTTATTTCCTAGCGTTAGGCATTACTGTCTACAACATACAACTATGTTGCGTGATTAAGACCAGAGACGTGATTCTGGGTCGTCTATCTATATTTCGAAATGTATTGGAGCAGAGCAGAATAGAGCAGTGGAAATTGTTTTTTTGAGTGTGATTGTCATAAAATAAATTTGATAGTAAGTGCTAAAAGGCTATCAGAGCTAAGATTACATTTGAGGGAGTATATAACAATACAGTAAGTCAGTTCATTTTTTTGAGAAACCGCATAGAAAGCTCATATGTGGGAGGTAACAATATAATGGAAATAGAAAATTCGTTGTTGGCATACGCGAATTTATGGTAGTTACATCAGTAAAATGATGATCATAATTTGCTTTTAAAAGTCAATATCGCATTGTTTGGCTCTAACTAAAGCTGTTGTAAATAATAAATTCCGACCGGTTTTACTTAAGGGTCAAATACGTCCAATTCGGAAGTGACATCACTTTGTGACATGCCTATTCTTTTTTAACACTTGACAGTGAATGAAAGCATGGATATACCATTTCTGATCATTGACAACTTTCAATTTGTAGAGGCTTTTAGACGGAATTGTGTATGATTTATGTAAATAAACTTTCTTATTATGCTTGTACTTGAACTACTTGTCTTTACTTACATAACACCGCATTGTTTGTACTCCTACACCGGATTGATCATGTATCGAATTATCGAAGTACTGGTTACGTCCAAACATATTTTATTTTTCGTATGAGAAAGTATTTTTTCTTACTTTGTTAAATGCTAATACACAAGTGAAACTTCCTTCCTTTATAGTGTGTACGCGGTCGTCTATTGACTTAAAAAGATATCGGACAAATATTTATTGGTCTCTAACCGTAAGGTGAAGCTAAACAAATAGTTTTAACTAATACAATTTTGAAATGACCTGTTTTGAAACACATATAAAAGCCTTTTTACCTGAAATACTATCCGGTTGACATTATTCTCCAAAAAGCAATATGTATATGAAAAAGTATGATTCATTTAAACAACTCTGAATTTTATTCAGTACATATCCTTTTATTCTAAGTGTACTTTAGTATAGAGAACAGAAAACGAAGGGATGGCTACCGCATATTCCCTTAGGACGCAGAGTTTTACAAATAGCTTGGTCAAAATTAATCTATAAAATAAGTGCTAATACAAAAATAACATCATTTAGCCTAAGGTTAAAACTTAATGGTTGCACAAATAAAAACACATAAAGGTTAACAAATTTGAAATTGAAAGGTCATTTTATTGTGTCGCACATAAGGAATGGTTTGAAATACTGTTATAAGATAAGAGATTGTTTTCTTACTAAGGTGTTGTTTTTCTGTTTGTTTTTTAAAGGGGGAGAAATCGATTCAAATAGGTATGATATGATTACGAGTTCTAACGCTTTTACTAAGGTTTACATATATTTTTCAGTTCAAAAGGTACAGAAATCCCTTTTTAATAATTTAAAACTCGTTTATCAGTTCAACCCTTAAGTTGATTCATTTCGTCACTGATCAGAACAAGAGGGTGACCCCAGCAATTATCGATAACGATATTATGTTAACATGTGTTCGTTGTTCGGAGACAATGTGTGTCTTATGTTGTGTGAATGTAAGCTTCGCACATTTGACGCTTGGGTCTTTTAACATAGTCACTTAATTTGGATGTTGATCTCGACCATTTCCTTATTAACATGATTTTCTTAGCGCTCACGAGTTCTTCTTATACATCTTATCCATTAACCGTTTACGCCTTCCAAAAAAGAATTCGCCATGCTTAAGCTAACACAAAGTGGTTCATTTGTTGATATTTGTTACTAAAACAACCGTTTCTGCGTATTCGACTTTTATAAGTGATGAGTCGATTTGCTCCACAGCAATTAATAGGATCATGCCATCCAATTGTTTACACCATTCACAGAAGGTGATGTATCTTTTCCGTGAGTCTCGTAGACGCATGTTCATGCAAATCAACAGGAAATGAATGGTAAATATTTGTCAAGATGAAGAATTTGATTGATTGGCAATATTATTCAATGACGTTCAAAAAGAGACCCATATTTATTTTCTAGGCAAAAGGTTCAGTGAATTTTTGCAAATGTATGCAAATTCTGTTTTTTTATTTCTTATTTTAAAAACATTTCCAAGCAAAATAAACTCACCAGACTAGCTTTGACAAAACTTTTTTTTACAATTATGATTGAATTTATGTTCAACGATTCATAATTCAATTGGGGATCGTTTTGATCTTGCT
Organism: Mya arenaria; assembly: GCF_026914265.1. Lineage (NCBI taxonomy): Eukaryota > Metazoa > Mollusca > Bivalvia > Myida > Myidae > Mya > Mya arenaria. The sequence goes on from NC_069122.1 coordinate 61,756,340, forward strand.
TGTAAAACAAATTTACGAAGTTTCAATGAAGATGATATGTTTCTTATGTTATAAGGATATGCATTCGATATTTTTCATTTCGAGTGCAAACCTGATTTTCCTGAAATATATATACTTAACGTTCATCAATTTGTTTTATAAATAAGGGCGATTCAATTTGCAGAATTAAAATTAAACGTAACTAATGCACATTTCTACTCAAATACTTCAAAACAGTTAAAAGAAAGAATCGGTCTCTGCCAATGGTTTCAAATTGCTTAATTAATCAAGTTTTGTTATTTATATTAAGACATTTATTTGCTCCTTAAACTGCCAAAAAACGGCGATATTCCTAGTCTACCAAGCTTCTAAAACTCTAAAAATACGTTACATACCAGAACGGAGATAATAGGCAAACGAATCACCATCCTATACGTGATAAATCTTCTGTTGAAGAATATATCAAGGACGACCTACCGAGCTGTGCGCCAACACAGATTAACGCGGGTTTTCGGGGTGCTAATAACTTCCTGTGCGCCGACCGATATGCTTTGTCAGTCGATACATCATTTTTGATGATGTACTATTTAATATACCCCCATAATGAGATAGCAAGTTAATATCCTACGTGTTTTTCTATATTACCGAGCAGTGGTTCCGTCTAGACATTTACATTATGGCTAATTATATAAATATCTCCGCTGTTGTTTAGGAGTCTTTCTTACTATTTGCACTTGTTGCATGGGACTCTCCATACATATGCTGTATACATTTAATATTAATTAATATTAATACAAATAAAATTTAGACGTTCTTCACTAAAGTGGTAGTCACCACTCTGCCGTCCTTGCATTCTGATGACTTACTCGAAGTAATATGCCCATATATATTTTTTCTTATGTTTTATATATTCGGTGCCAGCAAATCTAAACAATCAATAAAAGGTAACCTTGAAAATGTTTTGTTCTTCTCAATCATGAGTCAACTTAAAAAAAAATCTGAACAATAGTTGTTTTTAAGAAATGTAAAGCTTTGTTTCTCTGGTTTCGTGTCTTCTTTAAGTGAGTAGCACCAAGGCAGTTATTTGATCACTTGCATTAAAGGTGTTGATGAATGTATATCTCCATTAGTGCAATATTCCTATATCCCCCACCCCCCATCACGTATGCTCAATGCAAATGTAGCCTCAATAATCTCCGTGTGAGGTAATCGTAATTCAGTTGAACAAAACATTGAACACCCAGTTCAATGATCGTTCCATGGCGGTAACACCAGTACTTATCTGTACAAACAACTCATTTGACTCTGTGCGTCTCTCGTCGAATGTCTGTAGTTTCTATTGTAATTTTCAGCAATTTGAACGACTCCCTTCTGTCATAGAGCAGTTCATTCAAAGCTACTTAAGCTCAGGACAAACACGTATTGTATATATCCGTTATTAATGCTTTTATTGGAATGCAGTCATTCCAACGAGTTCCTCCCAACAATCATAACATTATCATCCATATCTCAGTATAACAAAAGCTTTGGTATTGCATTTATGACGGTTTACATTTACAAATATGGACCATTAAAGCCTAAATTTTCAAGACCAGGTTGAAGGGCGCAAGATTCAAACACACACCAAAAAAGAGACACAACATTACAATGCGACACACATTAAACAACTATCAAAATTTAATAAATATAGTAACCGCCGTTTAACGGTGAGTGTGAACTAAGAACGAACTCACCCGGGGCCTGTAACAACATTTCTGAAACTGTTATATGAGTGAAATAATGAACGCTATATATATATATATATATAGTCAGTCAAAAGCCAGCATAGAGGCGCCCGTTTTGGAAATAAAACATACAATCATTCTTTTTGTAGTTTATTCTTTCTGTTCTTTATTATTTTTGATTTTTTGTTTTGAAGATTTCATTAATAAGCGAAATCTACGTAACCTTAGTTTTTATTATAGAAATTCATTGTATCTGAAAAGACAATTTGGTTTCTCTTTATTCTTAATGCATCTAAACACATTTTATATAATGCTGTTTTAATTGTCCTCCTGAGGATAAGGCTTCAATTATATGTTATTACAATCTTAAAAAGCTTTAAAAGATTACGAATATTAAACAAATATAAACGCTGTTTGGCATAATTTCAATCACCTAATGGCCCTGCGTGGTGTTAGAGCAATCCTGCATTACTCACTTAACTGCACTTTCAGAGAGCCAAAATATCACATGAACACAAAGATGAACATTCCTTTGATATTTGCCTTCTTATCGGTTATCAATTTAAAAATCAGACCATCCCAAACGTACGCCGCTTGATTTTTGCTTTTCTGTGGTATATAATCTGTCATTCCTGATGATTTATTTTTAAGAACTTTCAAAAACCATTTTTTAATCTGCGATGCAGACCTCCACATATTGTATATTACTTGGGAGTGTTATATGTTAAACGAGTGAAGCTGATCTTATCCTCTGGATATCAAGTTTGCAAGGAATTCTTGTATGCATTTGTAGTTTTTTTTTGTAACTGGAGGACTATTTCTATTAAGCAGCTGTATCTACTTTTAAATAACTGTATTGTGAATTCGGTAATGATCATGCATGCAATTAAATAATAAGATCATAAACGTTTTATGCTGAAAACTGGAAATGGATCCATCGTTTGACAACCTCTTTGCTAAATCATGTGGCTTTAACAATTTGTAACCATGTAACTGCCTTTTAGGAATGCTTGTCTGAATGAATGCGAGCTACCAGGTCACGGCTTCCAATTTCTCGATCGTCACGACCAACACTCGCTCAATGCTGTTACGTAACTGAAGTGTATCTAGTATCATTTGATAAGCATAGTAACGCGCGGATGTCTTAAGAGACGTATCAGTACGCATAGGTCTCGCACACATTAATCCTAACAGCTGAACAAAATACTCGATCAACCAACTTCATTCAAATGACAATGGAAAGATAACATTATGGCATTGTGTTCCATGAATGGCAATTCACGAATGTGTCTGAGTTTAGGTTCATGGTGCCCGCCTGATTCATGTTTGCAAGACGAGTTAGGTTAATTGTAACAAAACCCATGCTATATGTGTATCTATGGTACTGTAAGTCAAGGGTTTCGACGAGAGAAAAATTGAAGGAATGATAAATCTCGACCCTGCTTGCAATAACACAGACTTACGGTCAAACTACTCGGTTAATATCAAAGTCAAAACCTTAACCCTGCTGTCAAATTATCTCGTTATTTTCTCAGGGCAGCTGGTTTAAACAGGCAGTGTACTGTATTCGATTATTTTACTTTATTGGGTTCTATTCTTGATAACTTTTCTATTCCATTTCTAAAGTTGTGACGAGTGAGCGCCAGAGTAACTATATATGGCGCATCAATAACTCAGATACTTGACATTTGTTACACTTACAACCGATTCTTTAAGTTGTAACTATGAATTTGCGACGGGCGAGTGTCTAAGCAACGGGACGTAGCGCCTGAACCCCGTATATAAGAAAACAACAATCGGATGGACAAACTACTGTGAATGTGCTAGAAAACTAACGCCTATTCCTGCCATTTTCTATTCGGCGTGTACTTTATGAAAACTGTTCATGGAAATAATTTCTATTTCTACATAATCTTTACAATGAATCAATTTCGAATTTGACCGTTTCATACTTATACTTGCATTTGTCTATTACTCTTTACAGCTACTAACATATTCTCAACGTCTTTCTCTCTTCTTTCTGATCTAACAATTGATTACTTTCGTCATTGATCAGTTAGGCGGTAACGTCAACAATTATTGATAACGAAATTGTATAACTACGAGTCCGTTGTCTTATGATGATGTTTGTCGCACGTTGTGTGGTTGTGAGCTTCACACTTATTATGCTTGTAAATTTAAACATTTCTAATTTTCATTTTAGCTGCTGATCTCGACCTAGTAATTCCATTTTATAGTTAATATATTTCGGTCAGCGGAGAATAGTTATTTTTATACATGATGAGCCATTGCCGCCCACCGAGGTCTAAGCTAACTCTTGGTGGTTCTTTTTAATATTTGTAACCCAAACAACATTATCTTCAAATGATGGGTTGATTAACTCGACAGCAATAACTTTGATAACACCATCACGTTGCTTGCACCATTCAAAGAAAGTGATGCATCATACACTCTAATCTCGTTGACGCAAGTTCACCCAAATCAACAACAACCCAATGGAAAATATTTGCCGAGATAAAGAATTTGATAATTAGTAAAATCATTCAGTGAAGTTCAAACACACATAAATTTATTTGTTCAAGACAGAAGTTTCGTTAAATGTTGTGAATGCATTTTTTTTTTTCAAAATACAATTTTCTTATTTTCTACAATTATGATTGAACAATGCATCATTGAACTGAGAATTGTTTGTGAAAAGAAAACCTTCGACGTCTTATGTAATAGGGATATGCGTTCGAAAGATATATTTTATATCATTTACCTTGAGTGGCTTGACCAGTAAAAATCAAGAAAATAATTAAAAGAGTACTACGATAAACACACATTTAAACAGTACGATGATCGGACCCACAAATTTCTCATCTTTCATTTATCAAAGTAATTGGACAAGTGTGACGTTGAGTGTTTGAACTATTGTTTAAATCCCAGTGAGCATTATTTACCAACCATGTAAAATCCGTTTTCGCTGATAGTTTCGCTGAAGTCGGTAACCACAACATCAATCAATCAAGGTATGTTAATGGTTTTGTGGTTTGTTTGTGCAAATTTGACCGCATCTGTCGTTATCAACAATAACAGGATAGGGGTGAAAATGTAACTAGAAAGAAATATACAAGTGTCATCAATAAATACAGTATTTCTAATAGAAACTTTATAATTTTAGAATTCATATATGTATATAAACAGGAGGGATACACTAATAAACAAAATAAATATATACACAAGATGTATAATAATAATATATTACGATATTATAAGTATATAAAGCTATATATTATTAACTTATTTTTGATAATGATATTAAATTTACAACGTTTTACTTGACAGTATATATTTTACAACGATTGTGAAGAAAGCTATGATAACTATTACTAAGGCACTCTCGTTGGCATGATGTCATGCAAGAGTGTGGTCTTGTGTTTTGGGGGGAACCGGAGTGCCCGGAGAAAACCCACTTGTCCGGCCTGGTGACTACAAACCAAACTCACATGCACACAGACCGGGAATCGAATTCGGGTCGCCTTAGTGGGAAGCAAATGCAATAACGACTGCGCTAACCGGAAACAACCCTACAACGTTTTGAAAGTCACTTCGTTTTATTTTATTGGTGGACATGCCCATGTAGTTTCCATTGTATTTGTTATGAACTGTTTATGAGTATAATATATCCAATATCACAACCAAGTTTGCTTAACAGCTATGTCGCTGTTATTTTCCTTGTAGTACCAAATGTTGATCACAATAACATTGTTTTACCAATCTTCATTCAACATAGAAACAATGTTTACAGCATACTATCTCAACCATGTTGAAAATGAGTTTCTTAAGTATTTGTAACAGGATTACTTTACCATCAATATATTATGAAACGTAAAAGTGTTTAAAAGCATATTGTTCAATCACACAAAAATCTACTACTGAAATATATATTTAACATTACTTGTTCTTATAGATAAGGGCGCTGCAATTATATTTGCAGAATTAAAAATAAAACTTTATTCGAATTAATTATCACAAAAATAAAAATAAAAAATGAATGAATTTTGATTGCTAAATTAAGTTCGTTATTCATATGAATACATTTGTTTGCCCCTGAAGCAGTAGAAAAGCGGCGATTTTTCACGTCTATAGTGATTCTAAAAGTCCAATGAAAACTATAAGGGTCAGATAGGATATAGTAGGCACACAAATCATCATTATATCAGTGATAAATCTTCAGTGGAAAAAATATATTTGGAACGGTCTAGCGAGCAGTGTGCCAAAACAGATTAACGCGGGTTTGCGGGGCATTAATAATTTTCTGTGCGTGACATGTTATGTCAGTCAATACATCATAGTTTTCAGATGTAGAAAGTGGAAATATACTCAGCCCAAAAATCGATCATTCGTTAATATCATACGTTATTATATATAATCTAGCAGTGGAATCGTCTTTACATTTAAACTCTGGTTTATTGCATGCATCATTCAAAAGGAGACTTAATTACTGTTTGCACATCGATGGCCTCACTTTCATTGTCGAAACAACAAAATCCCATGTTTTCAGATGCAACGTTTTCAGTATTTAATCTCGGTAATTTGACCGCACATTTTCTTTACAAAATGACAAAGTTACAATATTTGAAGTTACAATTTCTGAAGTTTGGGCTTTTTTGCTTCTTTTTGAAATGTCCAACCGTTGTTTGATATTTTGATCACGTGATACAACACCATTTTCTCATTGGATTATTTACTCGGCATTTTGCAGTTAGATGAGGCTCGCCTTCATGAGATGTAAACATTCCGACAATTTTGAAGTGAGACCATCGACATGTTTCAACGGACTCTCAAAACATTGGCAATGTACAGTTAAAACATCAACCCTGTTTTATGGCACAGGGTAAACACCAAAGATTTAGAACACAAAAAAACAGAAAATCACAAACAAGAAACATGGAACAACAGCACAAAACTCTACAAACATCACAGTGCATATTTAATATATGCTTATCAAGGATTGTTAGTTACCACCTTGGAAAGGTCAGTAAAATGTTAATTTACTGGGGGCCAATTACAATAGCCAGTGTATGTGCACAAACCTTACTCCTATCCCAAAAATCCTGAATAAGGAAACACGTAAAAGGTAAATCTTATTAAAGTATGCATTAACTTGAGGAAACTATTGAAGCCGCACGAAAACATATTCACTTGGCGCGCAGTTCTTATAAAATATGCCTTTATGCAGATTGTGGCCAAATTTATAACGATTTTGAGGTTTTCACATACCGGCTTTTACAAACCTATTGAAAACTTGATTTTAATGACCGTTTCAAGATGGTCACACCAATTCATATCGGTCGGAATGTTTCATGTGTATGCTTTTGTGTGTGTTGTTTTTTGGCATTGCAGGTCTGGTGTCGAACTTGCGTGTATTCTATCGTATTTACAGCAATTTTAACCACTTACTTCTGTACTAAAGCAGTACAATCAGAGCTACCGGAGCTCAAATACGTTTTGTAGTAATACAGTCAATACATATCTTATTGTTTTTCAGTAAATTTTTCGAGCTCGACTTTATATGCAATTAATTGTAGTCGATTCATTTATATTTGATTTAGTGCTTGTCCTTATTACTTTTATACGCAATTTCAGGATTTGTGACGCCGTTGCTTGGAATATAAACTCAGATACTTGACCTTTTTTATAGAAATATAACATATCCTCTATTCGGTTATTCAGGAATTAAGACGCAAGAATATCTGAGCGACGGAACGTGGTACCTAAATCCCGTCAATGATAAAACAACGATCGGATGGACAAATTACAGTGGATGTGCTTGAGGTCCCACTCCAAGTCCTCCCGTTGACTATTCAGTCTCTATTTAACGAGCATTCGGGTTGTATTCAGGATCATTCTTATCCTTGTCCTAAGACACATCTTAGATGCCTTAGTAATATAAGGGATTGTGCTTGTAACCATCCTTGTTTTTAGTTATAGGTGTATTGTAGACGTCTGCAATGTTCATAAGTAGACCTACTACTTATTAGCATTCATGATCTTCATCGAGAATTTGTCGTCCACATCCTACTGCTACTCGGATCGATTCTGCTAATAGTTTAAGGACAAATTTCATTAGGCAAGTAAATGGCATTATTCCATCGTTTCGATGAGAAAGTTTAAGCAATATATCCTTACAAATAAAGTGAATGTTGCACTTGGAAAGAACGCTTGTCTAGACCAATACAATAAATCAAAGTTAACAAAGGGGATTTCAAATCAGATTAGTGTTCTTTTCAGTTATTTCTGTATCTAAGTAAGTTTATTCGTTAGTCATATAAGGTCATAATAATTATGTCATAGACACACTCATTTTATAAACAATAAATCTAAAACCTTGTATATTTCCAGACAAATAAATGTTAATTAACCTATTTTATTTTCAAGTGACCCCGTCGGCGTACATTTTTCAATGGATACTCATAAATACTTAAGTTATATTAAAAACATTAACAAGAAAATCAGTTGCAGGTTTTTGAATAAATACAAATCAATGGTTCAAACGAGTTATGGAAAGAGTTTTAAATTGGAATTAATCAATTTAAATTACTGACAATTGGTTTCCACTCCAGGTGTTTGAGAAATTGTTGAAAATGTTGTCCCGAGGTGAGGCTGAATACCTGCTGAATGTTGCCGAAGACGGGTATCAAACCATTTATCATAATAGCTCACCATGAGCACACATACAATTACTGAATTGTATGAGCTGTCCTGCGAGTGTTTGATAGGGTTTAGTACAACAATGGAATATGTCAACCGTTCCTACCAATCTGGACTCAGGTTTTAATGACGCGTAAAATTTAAATAATAGTTTATACTTGGGGAAAAAGCTTTTAGCTTAAAGAATCGAGCTGCATATATTTTATTTATGCAGATTTTTTTTGGAATAAACACAACTTTCTCCATTCATCAGATAAATGGCAAAACCTTTTTCAACGGTTTTAATGAAGCGGAATGCTCGAACATTTGCTTCCGAACAAACAAAATTCGATGTTATATTATATATTTAAGATCTTTTGAAGCTGTATGACTCTATAAAAAGATCTTCACGGGAAATGTACACACAGCAATTAACTGACATACTAAATTAGCAGACTATACGTAACGTCAACTACGAAGCGTGGACTTCACCCCATATTTGAAACGATCCATCTACATGCGAATAAGAACATGTACCATGCAACAAACTCTAAAACTTGGAAAGCTGTTTTTTAGCAATTTTTGTTCCACATTGTTATGTTAACTTATTTGACCTTTCATATTCATTCAGTAAATGGTGACTAGTGTAGTACTGTCAGTGTTCATGCCTTGTTCAATTTTAAAACTTAAATCGTGCATTTACTGCAATTAGTAGGAACATAGGTATATGGATAAACGTGTATTGTTGAATGTTAATAATATGTGGTGCCGAAAGTCGGCTTAGGAACTACGGTCTACGTCATCGGTGAACAAACCTGCGCGTAAGATGACAGTATTCTTTGACTGTTTTTTATGTTCAATGTATAAAGCGTTACAATGGCGACAACCAACGCCACGATGTTTGCCATGCATTAACTATACTCCCGTGCCTTTTTCTGAGAAAACAACAATAACAACACCAACAACAACCTAATATTAAATGTGGTAGAGGTTTCAAAAAAATTCAATGACAACATTTTTGCCTAAGTATATATAGAAAACAACACGCGATGTAGAGTACGCGTACATTTAGATGACAAATGCTTAATTTAGATCCTGTCTTAGTGTCAATTGCATACGCCTACATAGATCAGGATAGGGTTAAAAATGAAACGTTTTGTTAGGAGCGTCCATTGTACGTTTATTTGTATTTTATAACGTTATTAACGATATCATTTACTTGAAGGTCTTGATAGTTAAAATTTCGCTCAGCTGCGCTGATTTCATAGGTACCTCTAAATAAACAATAGCCGATACGTATTGAGCTATACGCCAAGGTATATCTTAATATAACCATAAAGCGAAAGCTACTATGATCAGAAATAGTCCTAAATACGGTAGTTAACAACATTCGGGAAAATGAATAACAGTATATCTGCGTTCAAACGTAGTAATTGGTCTCGTCCACGATCTAGAGTCTCAAGTATCGAACAAATTTGTTCCGTGCCTGTTGCAAGGACAAAACATCATCGAAAGTTAAAATTCGAGCCTTATTGTTATTGAATCGTTCAAACTATAACAGAATACTTTCAATTTGGAAAAACAACGCAAATCGAAAATTGATAACTGTTGTCTCTAATTTACAAAAGTATGTAAATATCTGCCAGTTGCTAATTTTGTTTTTGTTCCATAAAAGTAGGCAAAATATATATCCATATGTGAGTTAGTCCCAAAACAAATCAGTACTTGTATTGATATAATGTGCCACTAAATGACGTTGTACATGTGTATGCACAGCATATTTTTTTTAAAAATGTTCGTTGAGCTCACATTCCAATCGATATCTCATGCCCCAGTCGAAATCACAAATGTATCTTCATAGCAATCAATTGTAAATTCAACTATATTTAGACTCACTCTACGAATTTATTCTGGAATATGCAACATACCTACCCCAAAAATGTTTTGACATAACTGTTCCCCTGTTGGCTCTATCAACAGTTGGTTGTAATCGCAATTAATGAGAACAGTTTAGTCATCGCTTACCATATTCACTCACTTTATTTACAGATAATGTCTTTTTCTAAATACCTGATCAAATGTAGCTTTATTCATATATAGTTTTAATATCCATATATAAAAGAACAGTTCAGTAACTACTTGTTGATACATAAACGATTCAATTCAATGTATTCATCCTCATAACTTCAGTTTAAAAAAAAATAAAGATTCCAAATATCGCATTTAGAGAGGTATATATTATCACCCCGTCCATACATGTTATATTCCTATCGGGGGCCCTTCAGGAATATAAATCTCTATTCAGATTCCAATATTGAATCGACCTAGATGAGAAACAGGTATTAAAAAAGATGAAATTGGAATCTTTGTTCGTCTCAAATGTTGCTGCTATCTTCGGTTTCAATCAAAATTAATGCGATCTATTTAGTGATAGGTTTTAAAAATCACTCACAGTGTTTACATTTGGAGGGATACAAAATGATAAACGTCTTGCTAATCTAAAACAACATTATAGTAAACATATACCATTGGCATAGTTATACTAGTAATTACCACTAAACCGGGTTTATGTTTAAACTTTTGTTGCTACTGAGCTTGTTTCTGTAGCTTTTTGCATGAATATGCTATATTTACTCTTTATATTAAGTATGTGAACATGCCATCTATTTGATGAATATATCCGCATTTCACGACATATGTGTTCGGCTATTTTTAAACAAAGCATGTTATTTTTGAATATTCAAGACACAAGGACGCATATTTTCGACGTTGGCAGATTTATGTCACAAAACCATGGTGAGAAACCGTTCAAATTGATCAGATACAGTGTGCCTGTTCTTATTTTGTAAGTTGATCGGTGAAGCATCACCAAGTGGCAATCTGCGAACAACAGACTTTCAAAGTGCAAAATATTGGATACAAGAGTGACTGTTTACATTTTCAAACATTTATCTTTTTTCTGCTAAAACATTTTTCAGATTGTGCTACGAAGTATCTTTCTTATCGCCTTAGTTCATAATGTCCAGTCATTTTGATTCACTTTCGTGTCTTTGTGACCTTTGTAATTGTACTTTTTCTAAAATTGCATAATCTCTTTTAAGCAACATCAAAACGTACAAACCATATTCCAATTGTATTGTCCACCCATTGGTTTGGAGGATCTTCTAGTTTTAGTTTACGAAATTACTCCTTGTCCCTAATTTCTAGAAATTGCTTAGGTCCCTTATAATAAGATGAAGTTCACCATTTTGGTCCTATAATTTGCATTATAGTTACTTCTTAGATAGTTTTCCATGATAATAAGAATAAAGGCAGCAATTGTGTTGCTGTCTCATCTGTGTTATGAGTACAATTAAATATACCGACGATTTGTTTAACTTCTGGGATTTACATGGTAGACAACCCTAGTAATAGTTTTGAATAGGGAAAATTTCCAAAAGCTGCTAGAGATGCATGTATCGTAAGCAATGTGACACATCAGAAAGTAAGATTCAAAGTGTTTTACATAACGATATGATTTTTTTCTTGCATTTGTATCATCGGGTGTCTAGTTCCTTTAAGGCATCGTTACCGTGCATTGTAAAAGTACTTATTTAATGATTTGTTGGAAGGGTCGTAATTCAGTGGAACTTGCGTACATTCCATATAATTTTCTTGATATTGTTTTTGCATCTTGTGTATGTGCATGTTGTCATGCACTATTTGCAAAGCCTCTCTGATTCCTTAGTATAAGAGTTAAACGACAATACTTAGATAATGACATTTCAGATGCCATAAACACAAACTTATCTTCTAGCATCTTGAATAAATAGGAGAAGATTCAGAAGTAACAGATATATTGGTTTAGAAAGTGAAATAACCTTACGCAAATGGCAATACTTGGACTAACTCATATTAGCTGGTGATAGTCATCTATCGATAGAAATGCAATTACCGATGTTATCAATGCAAATTCTCAATCAAACCGTCGCTGCTACTTGCTTGCCATTTGTATTTTTGTTCTTCCGACTGTTTCCTTATATCGGATTGTTACTGTCTTGGTACAAAACGTCGACATTTGTTTTCTGAGCAAGCAATATCACAGCCTACAAATATATAACATAACGGGGCGAACCAATACTAGAATATATCTAAAAAGACAACACGGTAAAGCATAATTTGTGACCACACAAAAGAACAAGTGGTCGTTACAATACGTCGGTGAAAGAAATTGTAGTAATCTTTTATGGTTGTTATTTGATTCCAACTGGAACAATTATCAACCAAATGCTATGATTAACCCTTATTTTTTCAGTACAATACTTATGTATTGTCAATGAAAATATTCGAATGTTAAGCCGGTTAAGGGTTAGCAAGCATAAGCTATTTTTTAATGAACACAATTATCTTTCAAAAGTTTATATCCTCGAAAAAGAGGTGGATGAGACAGTTGACTTCAATACATTGTCAAGTTTCAAAGTAGAATATTACGAAATATTAACGACGTAAACAACTTTATCATAGAATATTGACCTCTTAAAATGCTAGCTCAAATGTTAAGAATTAATTGTTCACAAGATTAAAGCAGTAATGTATATGTTCTTATAACTTCAATCTAATTATTTTGATCACTGTAACGGTAATTACTGCCTAACCTAGGTACGTTTTCAGCTTCGGATTTATAGGGTTCGATCTCCGACCGATTTAAAGGTGTGTCTCTGTTTTATCGCTATCTTGTTCGGCCGATGGACTATAGCGATGACGTGATACTCCCCTGTGAGCATCAAACAGGTTATGTATTTCTCAAATAATTGTAAGGTGTATTCTTACCTTTCTCTTCTGAGCTTACGTTTCTTCCATTTCGTTATACGACGTTTTAATGGAGTGACTAAATGCTAATTGTTTCGTTGAGCTACTGACGAGGTGGTACTGTTTTTACATAGAAGTCAACAGCAATTAGTTTAATGCCAAAACTAATTGCTTAGCATTAAGGTTCATCAATGTAAAATACATTTGGTTTTTGCACAATCATTGCATTCTGAAGAATTAATCAAGCCTTAAAGAAGTATTCAATGATTAATTTACGCTATGTTTTTGCCATAATATATCCGGAAAAATGAAACAACATCGCAAAAAACTAACGGTTCTACGAGATAATGCACGTATTTTTAATTATGTTGTTTGAACAACAGCAGCGTCAATGACAGCACTTGTTTCATCGCATAATTGTACTTAACCGCAATACAACCGCAATTGAACGTAACCGCAATACAACCACAATAGAACGTAATTAGATCACAGATGTCGTGTCTGTACTCCCAGTCCAATTCCAAAAATTATTCATTGAATGAGAATGCATTCTTATAAAAACGCATTCATCTAGGTAAACGAACTTTGAGTGAACATGCATTTTCTTAATTTAAATGCATTATAACAGATAACGTCAACTCATCACTCACATTGTAATAAACAAGTGTAATGTTTAGATACCTGCAAGCAGTATTATCATCCCGTTTATAAAAAGATAATGGTTTCCCTTATTATTCCTCATGACTGTATATAATTTCTCTTTGATAAACATTAATTAATCAAAAAATTTAAAAGTATGAAAAGCGTTTTAACTCAATTACGGCTACGATGGTAACGTTAAGAATTTACGGCATACAATGTACGACCACATTCTCATGTATTTTAACTACTTTTCTACGACGACTTAAATATGTTCACCTCTTAACGAATCATTATAAATAATCATATACAATGATAATTTCTTTAAGTATCTCTATCTTAAGATATGTTTGTAGACATTCAGCAGCATGTTTGTGTTTGCACGTACACATATTATTATATTTAGCAATTTGTAAACAAATTATAAACATTAAAAACGCGTGCTGTAAACTATGCAGGATTAGTCACAGATGCTGAAAAGTGTTTATAAAAAGTCAGATTTCTAGAAAACCGCCAGCATAATAAACACAGTATACGTATTCAAGTCTGTGTCTACCCAAGCTTTTCAGGACATCTTTGAGTACTGCATTCGTTTGTCTTAAAGTATTGTTTTTTTAATTCAGTAAATTTGTGGTGAAAATAGTCTCACGGACGTTCTTTTTATGTTCATAAATACATCGGATGAACATGTTAGTCGTTGACGATGTGTAATTTATAGTAGGGGATTTAAAATTTACTTCAAAATAATTTTCTCGTCCGACAGATCTCTGCGTAGATTGTATCAAAACGTCTTTTGAAATAAGATTTAACATGATTTTGAGGCATTTATTTCTAACTTTCACTATTATTCATTCAAAAGACACGAATCGGTTTATTAAAAATGCACAACTGTTCAATGCTCGAAAATATTGGTTTGATTGAAGGACCTTAATGGCTTCAACAAAACACATGTTAATTTTTTTTATAGAACATTAAATTTTACTAATGTATATGGGTTCCTTTTGGCATTGAAGCAGGCTAGTACTTCATACCAAAACCTTAAAAAATCACAGACAAACTAATAACTGTCTACAAAAAATATGAAACGGAAGTAGATACGTTGTTGTTTGAGGAAAACCTTTATTGTAAATTTGATTAGTTAATTGATATAGCGATATTGTTGTCTGATTTTATTACATATATTTATAGTGAATACGTTGTAAACATTCGGAATGACAAAGTGAAAGTCTTTAAACCTAACCCTAAGTAGTAAACTTTTTAGCTTTTGCTAAGTGACTTTAGAAATACTTAAATGACTATTAGATCTACAGAGGAATTTCTTATATCTGCGATCTGCGATCTGTTTACAGGTTTATGTGTCGTAATGCCATGAATATATCACCTTTTCCGAAATAATATTCAAATGCGTGTCAATGCACTGTATTTTACCAGAACTTACACTTTAACTTCACAAATTACTTAAGAGAGTAGGCATCAGTTAATGCAAGTAAGAAGACGTTGTGTCTCGGAAGTATTGCAAAAAAGAACCTAACCGTGTCTCCAATACCAAACATACAAAGATATCTGTAAATGTTTATATATAGTAACACTTCAACAGTGGTGTTATTAAGTTATATCACCATATCAATTTAATCGGTATGCAAGTACTTTTAATTCAAGCTAAAGTATGTGAGAACTAGCACAAGAACATCTTACGCAAAGTTTCGCAATGACATTGATGAAAATAGTGACATAACAATTATAAATATTTGGCAATACAAACGGGACAAGACAGAAACGATCAAATCTAAACATATTCGAATAAAGTTTTTCTTTAATTAAGTATTTTATGAGATATTTAAAATTAATTTCAGATGTGCTGTATTTCACAATTAAACCGGGATGGTATGCAGGCCGTTGAGTAATGTAAAACATTGAGAATACTTGATAAGAATTTCACTATCATAAACGCTTGTACAATTATCGACAGGGGTGTTTTTCGTCTCACGGGATCTTCAGCGTTATTCACGATAAATGTAAATCTGATCACTGATAAGGTAAATATTTTCTAAATATTTACTTCAATGCTTTATTTCTGCACTGAAATTGGGATGAAAAGTTTTAAGCAGTTTTTAAAAGCAATAACTCTGTAAGCGATGAAAGATAAAAACGTTCCCACAAGCAGGTTGGTTTTACAGTATCTTAAACTTTTATCGTTCTGTTATGAGTTTTTTTACGATTTCAATTTATTGTAAAATTCATGTTTGACCTGGCAATTTGTTTGTTTACTTAAGTGTTGATCAGTTTGTGGCATTCATGGCGATTCGTTTTTGAAGGTTCAGAAATTATGTCAGTTCTCTATTTACAAACACAACTAGTTTTTGAATGCTCAAGCAATATGTCAGAACCGGTGTTTACAAACAAAGTGATTTCCAGTAAGTAATTGCTTTGCATATATTGCAAGCCAATCAAATCTAACCAAGTAGGTATCTTCTTTGCATTATGCTTTCTTGCGCATGAAACTATAAACATTGAACTGCAAATCACTCATACACGATTTTATAAATATTCTTTACCTCCTTCTGTCGAATACTTAACCGAATTATGAATCCTAATAGCAATGGTTATAAACAAAACAATTCTGTTATAAAACGAGTGTAAATGAAATAACATGGTTCTGGATGAAGTAAAAGTAAAAAGAGTATGTTCCTTAACTTGAGAAATAAAATGTAAATACACTACGACGTATTTGTAATTGGCCATTTAGTTTTTATCCTATTTTAGGAGAAGTATTCGGAGAAAAATACAAATAACCAAATATAAGGTTAATACGATTTATTCCTAATACGTAAAACAAAACTTCATTGAAATATGATCACGGGAACAAACTTAACAGAGAGGGTTAACATTGACACCCTTAAAACACAAACTGCAAAATCAAATCACGTCGTATTTGATTTTGTTATAATATTTTGTATGCCCATTGATTCGGCAATTACAGCGAGGCACGTTGTCCTCATTGATATAATGTATTAGTGAAGATACTGTTTGAAATGGCTGCCCATATCTGATGAATAACACGCGTGAGCACCCTGAGATTTAGTTGCAGCGGCTGGGCATGTACCTTGCGCTTCAAAAGGTCCCACACGTGCTCGATCGGATTTAAATCCGGACTTTTTGCAGGCCATTTGAGTGTTCGCACGTTGTTTGCTACAAGCATAACTAGTGTGCTTCTAGCTGCGTGACATGAAGCGTTATCCTGTGCCAACACCAAACTGCGATTGGAACGGATATGAGGTAGAAGAACCGGCCCAATGACGTCATTTTGATACCTCATCGCGTTCATGTTGCCTTGAATGGGTACAATTGGAGTTTTCAATCCAATCAGTTTCAACCTGTGGACTTGATTACGACTGTTTTTGTAAATAAGAATCGCGTAAAGATTAATGTAAACAAACATGTTTCTGTCAATAGTTTGCACTTAATAACAAAAAATAACACATATTGCAACTTTAATAATGACGCGTAACATACCTGTCAGATTGGGTTGCCGGCACGAATCATTCCGACAGCATGCGCGCGTTCTGCAATGCTCATTCTCGTCATATGAAATGGTTTTCAAAACAGACAATCCACGAATAATTCATTCCCACCATATTCGACAACTACCATGCTGTGCACGAGGAACTCGAGCACATAGGCTATTTTCGCACCTACCGTTCCGTATTGATGATTTTATACATGAATACGTATTTTCTTAAATCGATAGAATGGTATGAACAATACAAAAATAACCAAAATTTAGGTTTATTGATTAAAAATGTCGCATAGCATCATATTTTATATGGTGACCAATTAGAAATTCGTCGAGGTGTATATTCCAGACGGATTTGTTCTGGTACATTATATGTATTTGAGTACAATCGCCATTGTTGTTCTTCAATCACAAGGGTATTTCACCAGGATCATTTATCTCTAAATAGCATTACTCAATTTGGAGCAGCACGCGATGTAAGGTTGCAACAATAATTGAGACAATGGGGAATTCATGATTGGTGTAACTGTATTTATATTAAACGCAATTATTTACTTTTACACGGAGTAAAACATAATATCGTTTCGTTTGTTCTCATTAAACAATGCTTCTGCTTACAATATGTTTATTCTGACAACAATATTAAAACACATTTTTTGCGATGAATTTTTCGATGTACTATTGTGTCATAAACCAATAGAGAAAGCAAGGTCTATTGTTTTGCTAATACTGCAACTTTATGTTTAAACTTTTTGCTACTGAGCATGTTTCTGTAGCTTTTTGCATATATATTGAAAATATCTCAGTCACAAACCATTTGAATAAAAGAGAATGATATTGTCTATCCATTGGTAAGAGACCCTTGTAAATCGAAAGAATACAGCAATGTAGGTTGACCTATAGTACAATTGTAGCTTAGAGCCAAACAACCATACATCCTGACCTGTACATAATGTTACGCTCGAAAAGCAACACGTACGTTTCTACTAAATTAGAAAAGGAATATACGTATTGAAATAATCCTAGGGAAAAAGGCGACTAATCCTCAGAACGAGTATCACTTCATGCACCACGACGGGGAATCCACGTGACCAAATGGTAGGTTTCAGTGCAAGATGGCGTCACCAAAACGCTCGACTCGAGCCGAAAATCAAGGCAATACATATCATTATAAAAGTTTCTTTATTTTTTAACATAGCCTATCATATGCCCACCTACCTAGTGTGTATTAGCATATCCATGTTTTCCTTGAAACTTTAACCGTTCTCGAGAACACGTCTGCAATGATTCCAAAATGTACGAAATCCGACTGGTAGGTTACAGTTCCATTTATCATTTTGGCTCGGATTTAGCAGAAAATGAGGTTGTAATTTGGGAAAATCGCAAAAAACATTTAGGTTTTGTTTAAACATAACAGGCATATGCATTTGGCAACGAATATTTTAATGATTTTAAAAGATATGAAAACGAAAAGAAAATGATAGGTTGCAGCTCCGATTTTTGAAGAGATAGGTTGCAGTTCCATATTTAGGTTGCCGTCTGGACTGCAGATTCTTTGACTTAGTTTTAGTGTTCAAGCCAAACATATAGGTTCCCATAAAACTCAACTGATATTTTTCTATACCATTGTTCTTTTTACATAGTTATAACATCATCTAAAATTATAAAATCATTGAAAATCACATCGAGACTGCTGTTTTTATACTTTTGATTTTTCTGCTTACAAATTTATAAGGTTACCATCATTAATGATTTGTTTTCTGTGACAAATTGATGTATTACACGTTTAAAGTTGAATTGTTAAACCATTATCTGTGATAAAATCTGCACACCAGTATACTTTTATTGTATGACGTATCAATCGATGTTTTGCAATTTTCGATATATAATATGGAATGCATTTTTATCTTTTAGACCAATGACACGAATAAGAGACTCTTTCCCTTCATCAACCTAAACGAAATGAATGCAGGATATCTAAACAGCCAACCAAAACAAATGGCAGCGATACAACAAAACAAAAGAAGTGTTCAGTGAGCATTCGTTTGATCACATGGTTAGGTCAAGACTGGCCTCACGCAGAAAGAAAGCGACAGCACCCACAGACAGAAATGCAATACAAAGGGAAACTTTAGGTGTACGTTGGGAAAAGGCTAGATGAAATTTGTCGAAACAGCTTCCAACAAAGATCATCGGAAAAGACTCATGTGCCATTCTCATAACAAAAAAAACACGACAACTATATCCATTTTCACTGTAAATATCATAATAAAAAGTTCATGTTATGCTGATGTCGTTCTTACATTTGATATTTTAGCTTTAATATATATATATGTGTGTGTGTTATAATATTAATCAATCAACATTTTGTGTTAATTGTTGTAGAATGCCGATTGGTGCATGTCAAAAGCAACTTCCTATATGAGCTTGTATATTTATTACCCATTTACGTTTGAACTTTTAAATCGCTCCTTACATATTACATGTATTACATATTTGGTCACCAGTTCATGTAAGCAGAACTCATGAAAGGCAATGTTTCTCATTTTAGTTAAGTATAACGTTTAACTTTGTTACTTGCGTTTGAACAAGATCAACGAATTAAACTCGACTGGTTTTCAATGTCAACATGCATTTTATATGTAAAAATATTGATTAATCGCAGGATGATGTGGTTTAAACCTAGCTTATTCCTCCATTGTTTAATTATAAAACTATATTCGTCGCTGTTATAATCCTTCCGTGTCATGAACATGCATTACCTGACTTAATCTCAGTACTAGAAAAAATACGATGTAAGATATTGAAGAGATAGCTTTCGGTTAATGCGCCGTGTTGAACAACTTCGGACCAATTGAGACCACCTTTGTTTAAATGAACAAATACCAAACAAATGATTGGTATTTTTTTATTTATTAAACCTTGTGTTAACCTAAAGGTAACTTCAACTAAAGAAATCTTTAACACTTGATCAGGATAAAGATTATAAGTTTCTTCCATAGCCGAGAGTGTAAGATAGATTTATTCCGACCCGAGCGTAGGGTGTTTTGCGGAAACGCGGTTTACCCTTTCTTACGCGAGCGGCTATGGTAGATGCTTTTTCTCCCACCTCAGTTAATAATAATTAAGTAAAAATGATTTTTTTGCTCGAACTCTTTTGTGCATAGTGAAAATAATTGCGTATGGATATGAGATAATTCGTGGTTGTCATGGATATGCGCGCAGTGATTCCGATTAAATCAATAGTAAAATCGGTCTTTAAATAGTCCTAAGGAGAGTGAACCATTATTTCTTGAATGGGGTGTGAAAACTGTTTTATGGTGACATTCGAAGCGAGAAATAATTAACTAGCATTCTAAATAATGCCACAAGACAAGGTTTCCATGATGCTACAGACGACAGTCTTCAACAAGGGAGGTAATTACAATGTGGTGACCATTAAAAAGGAGTTCCATACGGGCATTTTATCTTTGCCCGTGGGCAAGATAAGAATATCTAGCATGGTTAAATTATTGGATGTACTTATTTGAGGTGGGAGAAAAGTTGTATCCATAATACTTCACATAATAATATATCGGTAGTAAATAAATAAAAATGTTAAACCTTTTTTTTAACATTTTTATTTATTTATATATTAAACGTGATATTTTACACGACGTGTATATAATATCATAATGTTTAACATTTTTATTTATTTATATATTAAACGTGATATTATTCAATAATCCTATATATATCTTTAATTCATAAAAATAAAAACCGTTTGTCACATTTCAATTCCTCCATGCTTGTATACAATATCAGTGATACAATCACATTACATAATTTTGTCCAGACGACAACCTTTATATGGAACTGCAACCTATTTCTTCAAAAATCGGAGCTGCAACCTATCATTTTCTTTTCTTGCTCATATCTTTTAAAATCATTAAAATATTCGTTGCCAAATGCATATGCCTGTTATGTTTAAACAAAACTTAAGTGTTTTTGCGATTTTCCCAAATTACAACCTCATTTTCTGCTAAATCCGAGCCAAAATGATAAATGGAACTGTAACCTACCAGTCGGATTTCGTACATTTTGGAATCATTGCAGAAGTGTTCTCGAGAACGGTTAAAGTTTCAAGGAAAACATGGATATGCTAATACACACTAGGTAGGTGGGCATATGATAGGCTATGTTAAAAAATAAAGAAACTTTTATAATTATATGCATTGCCTTGATTTTCGGCTCGAGTCGAGCGTTTTGGTGACGCCATCTTGCACTGAAACCTACCATTTGGTCAAGTGGATTCCCCGCCATGATGCACGGTATATCGTTTTAACATTTTTGGGCGGTTCCTTACACAAGCCTGATCATGTTGTAGCAAAACAATATGCAAGATATGTCAACGTTTGGTCCTCTTGGACGTTTCGAAAAGCGTTTAAGCTAGATTTGCCGTATTTGCTCGAGCTTTATTAACCAACATGACTAGTTAAAACCCGGTGATACTTATAAACATACCATATAGTGGTATTAAAAAAGCCAGAATTGCTCACGCATTCCATTGCTACTAAAGAACAACCACAACTGGTGTCATAGTAAAGCACGTACACAATGCGAACTATTATTCATTCGCTGCAAAACCTGCAATTAAAATAACACATCATATATTTTAATCACCAATTAATTAAGCGGTATTTACAAATAAATGAAATAATCAGTATAAAGCAAACCAAGTCCTACTGCCATATATGAGCCCACAACCGGTCTAGAAGGCCATATTAAAACCATGCTGTTAATTTTATTTTTACCTCGATTGACTTTCGTCTGTGCAATCAGAAACTGCCCATAAATACAGTTTACAAACTTAACCACTGCTGCTTGTCAACACTATTCATACATACAGCTATTTTGATATGTTGTTCGTCTTAAAATCCCATTCGTAAGTATACTTTGTACTTATTGGGTGTCTAAATATTGTTTCAGGCCTCCGTTTTTTCCACAACTAAAACTAACAAAGTTTAAACGAATTTTGTTGTTTTACTTGAAATTTTGAAATGACTGCTTCTCGGCCCATATAGTCGGTTTCATTGCATTATTGTGAGTACCTGCTCTAATTTGCTATTATTTATTGATCTATTCTCAGTCTGCTATCAAAATGACTGATCTATTGGTCACTAATAGCCCCTTAATTCCAGTTGCTTTTTTATCTAACCTATCAATATAGGTTCCAATATCTTTATCGGTGACAGGGGTGAGATAAAAACCAGCTGACATTTGACCATTTTCCTGTATTTCGCCAATGGGGTGTTTATATTAAAACTAAACACCTGATATTCCAATATCTTCTGCTATATAGATGTTAAATTAGCACTTTTTTTAATTTGCCATCAGCTTTCGATTCTATACCAAATATGAATTGTCTTTGAAAATTATTTCTTTGATTCCGATTTATTTGCAGGTTTCTGTGAGAGAAAGGGTTAATTGTCGGCCAGAAGTCTTGAGGTTTTGGTCTTCCATCACTCCGCTCTTGGTAATAAACAGCTACAGATTCTCTTTTGACTTCGCAATAAAGTAAACGTCTGACCAAGATATTTGTAGGTACAAACATGTACAGATTATTCCAATTGCTCAATCTTGATTTAAACATTCCAGCAGCAATAACTTTCCAAGTTCAACATGCATTTAAAGGTCTTTTTTAGGATGTAAAGATGTTAGTAAAATACAATCGGATCTTTTTACTGATATAATTTATATATCTTTTGTTCTACTGTTGACACGTCGGCTCCTACTTATTTGTGTTGTTTGAACACAATTTTTAATTCCTTTTAAAACGACAAAGTGGGGAATAAGAATGTTATAATATACGCGGCAATGCACTTTTTGGTATATTTCCAATGGCCATTGAAAATTTATAGGTATATAAATTGACATTTTTGTTTACAAAATGGACATCGATTTACGAAATGGTTACTGCCTTATCAAAACTGTTTACATTACAATTGAAATAATCAAAAGGTAACTGACAAATTGAAAATTGTTTTTGTTCGTGACAAAAGCAAATAAAATCATAAACATTAAACATAAGAAACTCTCGTCATTATATATTTGGTTTGTTTTGTGTGCTGAAGCATCCGTATTTGCAGATGTCGGAAGTTTACCCTTATTATTCCCTTGTTTTATTTATTGCTTTTGCTAGTTATTTTTGTGAGTGGAGATTTGGACGACATGTTGTTTTAACCACTATCAAAATTGAATGCAACAATTAAATTGTTTTTCGGCTTCCATTATTGTCTGTTATGTCTTATATATAATCAACTCTTTCGGTTTTGTTAAGTGGTAGCTTATTATATCAACATGTTCGCCGTATATATTTTTAAATAAAATAGGCATTAACTTTGTTCAATCACTAGGACGTTTAAAGCAAACTTAATGTTTCCTTGCATGAGCTCAGATGCAGTTATGACTCAATATAAGTTCAAAGTCAACGTGCTGAACAAGAGCACTTTGTGTTTATGAGACGCAATGAAGGTTTATAAAAGACGTGGACTCATTCCATTGAAATTGATATCATGTTTAACATATTAATGCTGCAAACATATTAAAAGAAGTGCTTAAACGTAGAATTTTTTTTTTCAACTTTTACCATAGTTTTGTAATTAAAAGCAGCCATGTGAATTTTAACAGGATATAAATACCTGGATCTATTCAAGTTGGAAACTTTTAATTGAAATAAGACGCAGCTTCATAAACACAGTGGCTAATAAAATTTAAGTGGTATTGATAAATATACTTTTTATATCAGAGTTATTCAATGTGTTTCTGAATTTCATCAGATATTGTTTAACCTGCATCTCAGTTATTTAGCTAAAATATATAAAATTCTGTTAGGTTTTTCTTAACGTCATTTTCATGACAACTTTTACGACGCATCGATATTTCTCTTTTACATTTCATCAGGAAAGCGTTAAATAAGACACTTTTACTCAGCTATCTGTTTTTTTATTATGAATGTGGTGATTGTAGTTCGCACTTTAACATGCAGACGAAATTAATACATTCTAACAAGAATTAAAATTAAGCATATGATTCCTAAAATAACCTTTCGCTAAATAAAATGTAAGGGTATATAAACCGTGCTGCACGTTTATAAATCCCAGCGTAATTAATGATAAAGATTTGATAATTGGGGATATTAATACATTATTACCGGTTTGGCTACCACTGGAGGAGGTAACACAAGACGAGATTTGTCCGCGATCTTCGCGAATAGTAAGTAGATCGGTGAAGAAGAGTCCTATCAGAAAATGTTTTATGCATATAGAAAGTGTCAGAGCTAATACATAAAAGCAATACAATTTTATAGATTCATCTGCGCCTAAACGGGTATATACCGTTTGAGCAAACCATTTGAATATTCAGTAAAAAAAAACAAAATGAGGTTCAAATAAATTATAATGCGATCATAAATTAAAAAATAGAATTAGGTTTTTTTTTCATGATGCACTCTCATAGATTGATAGTTTTAACATCTAATTTTCATTTTTGTTTCGAATTCGGCTGATTTTGGTATCAATGCCTCCAATTCAGTCATATGAGATAACTTACAATTGAACAGTTCGGAAAACTGCCGAAGATTTCATTTTTCTTAAAGCTTTAGTCATAAAACATTTTTCGAACATAAATATGAACAATTGCGATCTGATCTTTTGTCACCAGCCTTGTATCACTTGTTTCTAGACATTTGCGCAAAATTGGCTAATTCGAAAAAATAAAAAAAATAAAAAGTTGTCATAACGGTCAATCTGTAGAAGAGAGACTGAATAAAATCAATTATAGTTAATTCTCAATTCTGTGATTTACTCACTATTTATGCATTTCATCACTCCTTATTTTGTAAATATGTTATGCATTTTTGTAGCTCAAATGCTTATCTACTTTGTTCCATATTTTGTTGCAATGAATATTGGTTAAAGCAACGGTCAATCTGAGAGATTGCACCTAAAATTGTGTGATATCATTGCATATCTTTCGCCGCCTTCAAATCTACAATAGTTCTAAACTTAATCTTCACATCTCTGCACCTACAGTTGCTTTGGTAGGCGTATATATGCGCACGCAATCGGCAACTATATTTTAAACATAAAATTGGATTGTTTACGTTTTTCTTAACAGCAAATGGCAGATACTCGTTTTAACAGATACTTGTAAGTCCAGGGCTTACGGGTTTTTGTCGTCAACATCGTTATTTGTTACAATCGTTACTAACGCTTTCGCAAAATGGAGCCTTGTCTTTGACATATTGAACAAATGTTTAGTAGACTGAAGCACCTTGTTCACATTTCACCTTTTTTCGAGATAACCCCTGAAAGAGTCCAATTTATGAAATCTACCAACACAAGAAGCTTTCAAAGAAAGTCTTTGGAATCCATAATCTAGCATTTTATATTTGTCCTCTTAATCGGCACGCAAACATTAAACGCATGTGTATAATTATAGTCATCCTGTTAAAGTCTCTTATATTATGCAGTAAGTAAATGCTTTTATCATTACGCAATGGCATTTTGTTCTAAAACTAAAGATTTTTAGTTGTTGATTATACAACATATGCTTCAGGCGCAGGTGTAGGAGTTCTGTGCAAATGATACTGTTTCTACAAGCAAGTTCTCTTTGTAGACATATTGGTACTCCTCTTTTATGATCAGCAAGAGGGTCTTATTTTTTTTTTATTTATTCTATTTTATTTTGAGATGAACTGTTCAGAACATAACATCCTGTGCTGCACGGCAGTTTGAGAGAAAGTATTGAATAATATTGGCCCTTAACCTGTTAACGTTATCACGCATTGCTATCGCCTAAATGCCACATACTCGTGAAAAGGTAAGAAACACATCCACCCGGGTAAACGTTTTAGCTAAACATGATAAGAATCTTGCAAAACAGCAATGCATTTAACATATGCTTAACGAAAAAAGATAGCACTGAATGAATATCATTTCATTTCTTATACTCAACACTGTGTTTTCACATATAGTGTGCATTGATGAATGGCTTTTTGTCTTATATCGCGTAAGAACGTTTTAGTGCACTACTTCACACCTCTTATCATTTTAATCGTCTTAGCTTTAAAATGAATTTGCTTATCTTGTAGATGGTTTGTTTAAAAATGGCCAAGAATTCTGATAGAAATATGACCCTCGTCTTATTACAGAATAAAACTGAATCTATCTTGTCAGTGAATGGAGAAGCTAGAGAATTGCAATGTTTTATTGAGGAGAAAAGCTTTCCAGCCAGACGCCAAGATTCGTGTCTGGTTTTTGAAAACTAAGATATAAGGTAACAGCTTCTCTCGACCCGCTATTGTACATTCTGTTGATAAGTGTATTGAAAGGCGTGAACTATCAGGTTTTAAGGAATGTGTTTAATGATAGGAACCATCCTAGGCTGAAATTGTGTCCACTATTCCTTTAAAAGAATGGAGCAATTGAAAATAGTTCGTCTTAATGTAACCACTCTGTGAGTTATCGATTTCCAAAGAAATCAATTGTTGGCTTTAACATATTTTACTCCATGAAAATATCCAAATGACAACGTATTTCTCAATTCAAATGTTTGAAATCATGATGTGGAGCTAGTAAATATCACAATATGTAGCATATGTGTTGCAAATATGTTTAACTTAATGGTCATAAATGGTAACGGAGGTTGTTGTATTAATCAATTACCAATTTGCATTTCTTGGCGTATTGTTTCCTACATTTACCGACATATAGATAATGATGCTGATGGTGTGGATAATGATGATAATGTTGATTCAATATTGAAAATATTTTGCAATTAAAAAAACAACATTTCTTTAATTAAAATTTTACACAATCATTCGAATAAGCTTGTATAATTTCAATCGCAAGGGTAGTGCATGATGAAATTGGGCTGTACCATGTTGTAAAGGGCAACATTCAATAAGTACCTTTAGTATAGGTTAATAGAATTGATTGTTATCCCAAAGCTAAGTATTACCGGTCTGATATGGGAGTAAATGTATAGACAACACCAACGAAAAACACTCTCCAACTCGGTAAAATAGAGAAACAAAACGTAAAATAGGTACAAAGTACTGCAACATACCAGGACACGGAGAAGTTCCAATGTCATTGCCTCGCCGTGTTCCCGCCGCCTCACAAGTTTCTTCATCTTTTATTCAAGGTTTAGGTGAACCTGCAAGTAAACAAAACATGAATGATTTAATACATGCCGCACGGGTCTAGATAACATAAATATGCTCATCAACATCAAACAAAAATGTGCTGCATATGCAGCTATCCCCGTCTATTCTTCAAGCCATATGTGTTCTTGTAAGAACACAAATACCGTACCAACATTTAAAAGAGACTGATAGGTACCACCCATATTTTAGAATTTTTATCCGATTGTCGAGAATATGTTCCAGCTACAAAACAACCCGTTATTTCACTTAATAAATACGTTTATGCGGCAGCAATATACCGCTGTTTAACGTGTTATATGTTGGAAGGTGTCCTGACTTTTTCTCACAGAACATCGATATGTTAATTTCTATTCCAACTCACAGTTAAAAACAACTGTTTTCAAATGAACAGCAGCAGTCTCATCACTCATCTCAATTTGCCAAGATAATTATAAATCACCGATCGATTTAACTACTGAAGCTCTAACCCCGTCGAAGCATCCATACATGTACCGTTCTTAAACTGACTAATCAAATAGAATATTCAATGCCTGCTCGAAGCTACAAAAAATGACTGCTTCTTTTTGCAAAATGACAACGATCTGGCTTTGGTTTACTCATTGACAAACATTTCATTTGCAAACCACACAATTGTTGCCATGAAATTAATATACCTCTGTGTTAATAACTGATCTGACAGTGTAGTCTTTCCGACTATCGAAGTGCTGCTGTCGCTGACAACTGATTTAAATACTTCAAATAAACATCGACGATAATAATACAGGTATACATAATATTGTCCACGTAAATCGTTTTAAAAATAAACACATACACCAAAAAAATATCAAAGAACAAAGTTCCCATCGCTTCACATTACCAACGGTAAGATGAACCATCGACGATACAAATATGAATGGTTGAAAATATGTCACAAATGCTTACTTTACAAACATAAGCCAAGCAAAAGATTTAGATTTTTCAACCCTTTACTTCAATGGTGGCAATGACAAAACATTAACATTAATTATACATCCACAAACGTATGAAATCAATATACAGTGAATTTTCGATAACTCGAACATGCGATAACTCGAGAGTTGCGGATTGATCGAGTTTTATTTTCACATTGAGTAAACATTGGATTACTCAAGGTTTTAGGTCGGACCTCGGCGCCCTAGTTTAACTATAATTTAAATGGTTTACCTTCAATTCGACAACTGTTCTACAACCTTGCGGAAGAAAACAATTATTAATTTGTAATGGAAGACGTTACTAACATCGAACGGTATTTTTTGTAGTTAAAAATTTAACCCATCTGCCATCTAATTTTAACACACGATTGAACTATTTTTTCTCCAGGAATCGTTAAGTAGTATGAACATTTACATAACTAGCAGAATAGTTTCAAAGAAAAATGTTTCGAATTCGAATGTTTAACACTCTTGATCAGATAATATAATCTCAAAAAAACAAATTGATATGTGTTTGCATGCATTTCCGCAATAAAACTATCATCTTAAGTGTGCTTTAACGCGTTTATGTTTATATTTCGATCAAATTCACTGATACCCCGCTACAGGTATAGATTATCTTCTTACTTCTTCCTTGCTATGCAGATGATTATTCAAGCAAATTGAATAGTCAATCATAAATCTTACAATTTGAGTTCATATTCTGTTTAAAGGAATCCCACCAACAATTATGGGAATTTCGAATATCCGGTGGCCTGATATTATTTTAGTATCGTTTGAAAGAGTTTGTGTGCATAAAAATATTTTTTATCAAAACTTATATAACAATCGTGTTGTTGTTTTTGGGCCTTTAATAATAATAATACACAAAACGACAAATTATGAAAACAAAATGTGTGATACACTTTTGCTCGTGTATTTAACACAATAGTAGTATGCAAAACAGATTCCTTTATGACCAAAGAAACATGATTTCACGAACATGGATAAATTGTATAAATATATATTCAAACTGCGTTTATCTGAGTTTAGGGGTGACGAACTCTGAAGCAATATCAACAAGTTAAGCACAAAATATATAAACATTATAGAATTAAATCGCTAATCAATCGAAGTATTGGACCGTAAATTGACAATGGCAGAGCACATTGTAAACGAAAACAACTGATTTACAACAAATGTATTAACCAAACATTTCTTCTAAGAAATTCTACCATAGTCCAAAACCAACAGGATATGACTCTACGCAAGTTTCACCATATGCCAAATGGGATTGTGTATAAACTCTGTTTCCTCTAGCAACACTGCTGGACCGTGTTTTATAATAATTATGTTTAAATGTCTATCATGTTAAACTTCCAAAACGTTGTTTAAACAAACCGTTTCTGTTCTCTGTATCAGCTTATTTATTTAATAGTAAACGATGCTGTTTTTTTGCCAATTATATAAAACAAATAAGTGCAGGAAAGTTTTTCCTTTAATCTCCTTATTGTCTGGCATTAACTGTGAAACAGTGGGGAATGGTAACACACGATGTTACAAAATAGACAGATATATGTCTGAAGAAACGTTTTGCCCCAAGCAATAATCCCTCAAATTGATTTGTAATTTATTTTCATCACGTCGACATCTTTCAAGATAATGCACCATTGTACAATATAACAAGGATAGCTTAACGGCAAGTTTCAACAATATGGTTAAACAACGTTAAAAAAATACATGCAACGATTTTTCATGTTGTTTGTTTTAATTTGAAAGATTCTGACTTTGAGTCAGACCTGATTTAATTAATATTCTTAATATACACTGCGTAATGGTATAAGCAAGAAATATCGAATACTTTGGTCAGTTAGGTAAATCTCGATCCAGATTTAAGATCTTTTATAAACTTCAGCGGTTCAATATTCAAGTTTAACATCTTGCATATTTGAGATACTCACATCTACAGCTTCATAATGGGATAACTTGTACTACATTTTGATCTGGCAGGTTGAAGAAAACATGTGCATTCCTATTTCAGCATTTCCAATGTTGAAGTTAGGTAAGCGTTTTAGGACTTTGATAAAGCGTCTACAAGTTACAAGATTGAAACGAACTTGCACATACAACACGTGTTTATTTCCTAGCGAAAGGCATTACTGTCTACAACATACAACTATGTTGCGTGATTAAGTCCAGAGACATGATTCTGGACCGTCTATCTTAATTTCGAAATGTATTGGAGCAGAGCAGAATAGAGCAGTGGAAATTGTTTTTAGAGTGTGTTTGTCATGAAATAAATTTAATAGTAAATGCTAAAAGGCGATCAGAGCTAAGATTACATTTGAGGTCGTATATAACAGTACAGTAAGGCAGTTCATTTATTTGACAAACAGCATTGAAATCTCATATGTGGAAGGCAACGTGAATATGATAAAAAAATTCGTGGTTGGCATAAAGCGAACTTATGAGAGTTACATCAGTTAAATGTGGATCATCCTTTGCTTTTAAAAGTCAATATCGCATCGGACATTGTTTGGCTAAAACTCAGGTTATTGTGAATAATTTTCGACCTGTTTTACTTAAGGGTAAAATACATCCAATTCGGAAGTGACATCTCCTTGTCACATGCCTATTCGTTTTTAACACGTGACAGTGAATGAAAGCATGGATATACCATCGCAGACCATGAACACTTCCCAATTGTAGAGGTATTTAGACGGAATTGTGTATGATTTATGAATATAAACTTGCTTATGATGCTTGAACTTGAACTCCTAGATCTACTTGTCTTTACTTACATTACACCACATTGTTTGTACTCCTACACCGGATGTGGTCATAAATCGAATAGGTACTGTTACATCCTATCATTTTTATTTTTATTTTGAGAAAGTATGTTTTCTTCGTTTGTTAAATGCTAGTACTCACGAGTAACTTCCTTCCTTTATATTGTGTTCGCGGTCGTGAAAAACTTAAAATCAGTGTCATGTCGTGTGTGTATTGGTCTATTGACTTAATAATGTATCGGAAAGTAATTAGATGGTCTCTGACCATAATTTAAAGTTAAAAATAGTTTTTTTCTGGTACAATTTGGAAATGACCTGTTTTGAAACGTACATGAAAGCCCTTCTACCTTGAATATTATCAGGTTGACCTATACTCAAAATATCAATATGAAAAACTATGATTTATTTAAACAACTCTTTTATTCAGTACATATCCCTTTACTCTAAGTGTACTTCAGTGTACAGAATAGGAAGCGAAGAGATGTCTACCTAATATTGCCTCAAACAAATGTGTTTGTAGAGTTGTGTGCTGTTCAATGTTTCTTGTTTGTGAATTTGTGTTCTATGTCTTTGGCGTTTGCCCATTGCCACTAAACCGGGATTATGTTTAAACTTTTTGCTACTGAGCATGTTTCTGTAGCTTTTTGCATATATATTAGGACGTAGAGTTTTACAAATAGCGTGGAAAAAAATTGAAATAAGTGCTTATACAAAATTATGATCATTTAGCCTACGGTTAAAACTTAATTAACCACTTTGAAATTCAAAAGTCATCTTATTGTGTCGAACATAAGGAATGGTTTGATATTCTGTTATAAGATAAGAGATCACATAATGATTGTAGTCATAATTATATAAGAACACATTGTAGTCTTAAAAGTGATGAGTTATGTTTGCTGACGCCGTAACTGAGATTTAAATATATTTGTCCGTTCAATTAGTACAGAAATTCTTTTTTATTAATTTGAAACACGTTTACCAGCTCAACCCCGCAGTTGATTCATTTCGTCAATGATCAGAACAAGACGGTAACCCCAAAGGTTATCAATAAAGATATTGTGTTAACATGTGGATGCTGTCCTGAGAGAATATGTGTTTCATGTTGTATGGTTGTTGTTACGTTAGTTAAACAACCGTTTCTGCGTATTCGACTGTAATGAGTGATGGGTTGATTTGCTCCACAGCAATAAATACGATCATGCCATCCAATTGTTTGCACCATTTACAGAAAGTGATGTATCTTTTCCGTGAGTCTCGTAGACGCATGTCCATGCAAATGAACAGGAAATGAATGGTAAATATTTGTCAAGATAAAGAATTTGATTAATGGTCAATACTATGCAATGCCGTTCAAATAGACATCCATTGATTTGTTCTTGACAAAAGATTCACTGAATTGTTGCAAATGTATGCGAATGCTATTTTTTTCATTTCTTACTTAAAATACATTTCCATACAAAATAAACTAACGTTTGACAAAACAAACATTTTTCACAATTATGATTGAATGTATGTTCAAAGATTCATAATTCAATTGGGAATTGTTTTGATTTTGCTTGTAAAACAAATTTACGAAGTTTCAAGGAAGATGATATGTTTCTAATGTTATAAGGATATGCATTCGAAAGATATTTTTCATTTCGAGTGCAAACCTGATTTTCCTGAAATATATATCCTTAACGTACATCACTTCGTTTTATAAATAAGGGCGATTCAATTTGCAGAATTAAATTTAAACGTAACTAATGCACAATTCTACTAAAATAGTTCAAAACATTTCAAAAGAAAGAATCGGTCTCAGCCAATGGTTTCAAATTGCTTAATTAATCAAGTTTTGTTATTTATATTAAGACATTTATTATCTACTTAAACTACCAAAAAACGGCGATATTCCTAGTCTACAAAGCTTCTAAAACTCTAATAAATACGTAACATACCAGAACGGAGATAATAGGCAAACGAAGCACCATCCTATCAGTGATATATCTTCTGTTGAAGAATATATCAAGGACGACCTATTGAGTTGTGCGCCAACACAGATTAACGCGGGTTTTCGGGGCGCTTATAACTTCCTGTGCGCCGACCGATATGCTTTGTCAGTCGATACATCATTTTTGATGATGTACTATTAAATGTACCCCCAATAATGAGATACCAAGTTAATATCCTACATGTTTTTCAATATTACCGAGCAGTGGTTCCGTCTATACATTTAAATTATGGCTAATTGTATAAATGTTTCCGCAGTTGTTTAGGAGTCTTTCTTACTACTTGCACTTATTGCATGGGACTCACAATACATAGGCTGTATACATCAATATAAAGCCGCACCGAAATACACTCAGACTCAAGAAAACAATACCCAAAACGTGTAAGCTAAGGCATTCGTGACGTCAGATTTATGATAAATGGAGCTGCGTACGTAATCATCATTATTCTTTATTACATTCTTGAACACGTCATATCACACGTTGAAGTTTGAAATGTGTTGCTATCAATACACATGCAGGCGATAAAATGGATGGTACAAATCCGCAAAAACAACAGCTGTTGTGCTAGCTTGATACACACGTAAGCATAGGCAAAAACACATAATATTAAGACGTTTTTCACTTAAATGGTAGTCACCACTCTGCCGTCATTGCATTCTGATGACTTACTCGAAGTAATATGCAAATATATTTATTCTTATGTTTTATATATCCGGTGCCAGTAAATCTTTACGATCAATAAAAAGTAACCTTGAAAATGTATCGCTCTTATCAATTTTAAGTCGACTTAAAATAATTTCTGATAAATAATTGTTTTTAAGAAATGTAAAGCTTTGATTCTATGGTATCGTGTCTTCTTTAAGTGAGTAGCATCAAGCCAGTTATTTGCGCACTTGCATTACAGGTGTTGATGAATATATATCTCCATTGGTGCAATACTCCTACATTTCCCCCATCACGTATGCTCAATGCAGATGTAGCCTCAATAATCTCCGTGTGAGGTAATCGTAAACCAGTTGAACAAAAAATTGAACACCCAGTTTAATGATCGTTCCAAAGCGGTAACACCAGTACTTATCGGTACATACAACTCATTTGATTCTGTGCGTCTCTCGTCGAATGTCTGTAGTTTCTATTGTAATTTTCAGCAATTTGAACGACTCCCTTCTGTCATAGAGCAGTTCATTCAAAGCTACTTAAGCTCAGGACAAACACGTTTTGTATCTATCCGTTATTAATGCTTTTTATTGGAATGCAGTCATTCCAACGAGTTCCTCCCAACAATCATAACATTATCATCCATATCTCAGTGTAAAAACAACTTTGGTATTGCATTTATGACGGTTTGCATTTACAAATATGGACTATTAAAGCCTAAATTTTCAAGACCATGTTGACGGGCGCAAGGTTCACACACTCACCAAAAAAGAGACACAACATTACAATGCAACACGCATTAAACAACTATCAACATTTTATAAATATAGTAACCGCCGTAAAACGGTGAGTGTGAACTAAGTACGAACTCGCCCGGGGCCTGTAACAACATCCCTGAAACTGTTTAATGAGTGAAAAAATGAACACTATATATATATATATAGTCAGTCAAAAGCAAGCAGAGAGGCAATCTCATTAAAATCATATCGTGACGTTCACTTCATTTAATTACGTTATGTACGATCTGAGAACATGACGTTAGAGGTCACCTCAAGTTAACCTTTATAAATTGCATATTGATAAGCATGTGCACGAAATCATGTCCAATGATAACGTTCGTAACGTTGCAGGTTTGGTTGAAACTTTAAATGGCGTCGTTGGTGACGATGCTGACCCGAGATCTCCCTGCCCGCTTTAACAATTTCTTTCCGAAAATCAGTGACTGTTAGCCTTTGATAAATTAACGAAGCGTAAAATAAATAACAAGGTCAAGGATGACAGTTCAATTGAATCGGAAAACGATAATATAAACTTAACAGGATTAAAGAAAGTTATATAATGCTTTTAAACGAGAGCATATCGTGTAAATGGATAAATAACATTATTAATTAGACCCATAGATGATACACCACTACAAACCTGATGTGATGTTTTGAATTTGACAATGTAATACAAATTCGCGAGCACGAGCAACATCATTGTCTAGATTCCTGGACCTGAACTTCTCAGACGTTAATTACGGTGATTGACCAGTTAAATGCTGAAAGTTAGTCATTATTTGCACATATCTGTGCTTACAAGTGTTCATATTGATACATTGTTAATGTTCTATATAAACACCTAAGTATAGCATGTGTAAACTATCATCTATGCTAATCATGTTGCACAGTAAATGTTACTGTAAGCCAGGTAAGTTTTAACTTGACTTGTATTTAATTGTGTAAAGCTCAGTCGGGTTTTTTCGTTATTTTTACGAGGGAAACCCCTGTGGTATAAACTGTTTTTACTGCATTGCAGCTGCAATATTTTGGAACTTAGAAGAGTGAGGTTCATTTAATAAATAATAAGATTTTTTTATATTATCTTTTATTAGGAGAAGGATGTATCATCAGACAGGTTTTAAGATAATATGAAAAACCCAGGAGGCTGGGACCCTCTGCATTGGAGTAAAAAGTTCTTCTATTTTTCAGAGAATGCCCAAAAAATATTTTGATTTAAGAGTAAAGACTGAATCAGGTGAATAATATGAATATTTTGTGGGGTATTTCATTTAAGTTATACTTAGAAATGTGAATAAGGGTGTTATTGTTTATGATTATCATTCTAAATATTAATAATTACATTGGACATAATTGGTTTCACCTTTGCCAACCCGACATCAGGTTTTGATATTTGGGAAGTGTTTCGGCTGATAAAATGGAAGATTTTAAAATCTACTTCATCATCATATTCACTAATCACATCATTTGAGCGCAGTATTCTCGCGATATTGATAAAATACTGAGCGCACATAGCAGTCGGAAAAGTTTTTTACAAAAAAAACCCAAACCTTCATTTGCTACAAAAAAACAACAACCTTCTTTTGTACACATCTGATAAACAGGTTAAAAGCAGTCAACATTTGGGTGTTTAGATGCTTTCACCACCTTAGCTTTTTTTACTAAATCAATTGAGGCATAATATTTCACTTCAGAGAAATTTCTATCATATTTCGATTTCTTTTATAGTTTATACATGTAATGGAACAATCTATAAAGAAAACTTAGATTCTCTTTCAGCCAAAATAGAGGGAGGATGAAGTGACTTAATTATTCTCAAACGTCTGTATCTAACTCGGTGATTTTATTAATTATACTTCAAATATACAGGAAAAATAAATGAGATCATCGTATTCTGGAAGCAGTTTATTAAATAAAATAGATACCCGATATATGTAGCCTTAGTGTTCAAAACTATATTTTGTCCATTGGGATGGCAGTATTTTCAAATCTGGTATACATTTATTAAGGTAAATCAGCATTCAGTAGTTATTGATTTAATGAAGTGAATCAGTAGGTTTGAACAGAAGCTGGGTCAGTTGACAAAATATCATCTCAAACACTAAGCTGCTAAATGGTGTGTCTGTCACATTAAGACATTTTATTTTGGTAAATTCAAACTAATAAACTTTAACCATAACATAAACATAACATAAAGAGACACATTTAATACAACAATTAACAAATAAAATAGTTAATGATTGGTGACAAACTGTATTCATGTGCAGTATATATAGTTAATAAGGTGAATGTCACTGATCTGTATAAATGATCAAATTCATCATAGCTGATCATGTTTAATGTGAACTTAAAATATTTTGACTCCTGTTTTCTTTTTTCTTAACATATTGGTTTACATAATGGTTGCTGTTATGAGGCAGCTAGAGTCTCAGTTGTTCTGCACTTCCATAGTGTACCTTAAAAATGAATTGAAAGAATAGTTGAATAAATAAATTCTTGATAAATGCTTAGCTACAACAATGTTGTGTTTTGGATTCTAAGTAATAAAAAATGTTAAGTCATCTAATATGAATTACTTTAAATTTCTTCACTGATTTCCCTCTTTGACAGAGTGAAAGAATAATACTTAACAAGTATATTTCCAGACTTGAAATGTAATATCATTCAAAGTTTTACAAAAAAGCTTTTTTTATCTTTATACAAATATTGCAAACACCTGGAATCCAAAGATGCTTTAAGTAGTATTATATCTACCTATTTTCTATTCCTTAAATAAAATAAAAAAAAATTGATGAAAATTTTAATTGAATATGTATTCACCTGTTCTGTTTGTGTCTAAGGATTACCATATGGATATATAAATACAGGAACACCTTCTTCTCAGACTTATAGACAGCTGGACTTCCTGAATTGTTCAACTAAAAGCAATAAGTTGTCAAAAAACACACACATTCATTTCACTTCATGTCAATGAAACATTAGTTAGTAACTTATTCTGCACACAAGAACATGTACATAAAAATGTATTCTTTAGATAAGCAGTGAAATTATAATTACTTGTTTTAATATTAGTGTAGGTCTATTTTTTAAGAATGTATTATTGTGGACAAGTACATCAGTAACATTCATCAATGGGACAAGATTAAATACACTTGGTGAGTACTGTATTGTATTTATTAAAGTACAAATACAATGAAAAGTTACACACAGGTTAAGCAGCACTTACCATCCATGATACCTGATACAGTAACTGCTAAGATATACGTATGTTCTGTCTGGTTCTGTATGTTGTAACCCACAGTTTTTCTCTAGCCAGCCAATCAGGGCACTGCTTGCAGCGCCCTCTCATTTTGTGATCACGTGGTAGTCATGTGATCACAACAACAGTTAAAATAATCTAAACATTATAAAAATATTCAAATGTTAACTCAACCAGGGAAGATAGCTCAGATCATATTTGTTTCAAACTCTATGAAATGACAGCGTACAAGCTTCAATCTAAGGAATTTTTAAATTAATCTACAGTGCTAGTACATACCAATAAACTCTGCTTGTATCCTTGATGGGGGTCATCTGGTTTCAAATCCTTTATGATATCTGTATTGTAGGATATCCGGTTGGGGAAGAGAAATCAAAGACTCATATTTAAACTGTAAAAAAATTAATATTACATGGTTATTAATAAAATTCAGCTCATTTATTCAATAGTATTCATCTATGAATGTCATAAATTATTATCATTTACATTATTATTACAATATATTGGCGAAATAAACACTTGGTCTCCGCCAGGGCCTGGTTCACACATCAACTATGATGATCTACAATAATTTACAATATTAAAGTAACCTGCGAGGTTAAGTATGCCGGGTTGAGGCTCGAACCCACAACTGCCGGAACGCTAGCACGACGCTCTACACAACTGAGCTAACTGGGCGGCTGGTTCTTGCCCACACACAATACGATTTTGTATTTACGTTTCATAATCCGGTGTTTTTATCAAACTGTTCATTCCAATAATTCTTTCCAATCAGGCCTTACAGAGTATCTAATGCTGCAGCAGAGTCATAACATTTATATATACGAAATGAATAAATAATGTAATATTTTTGGTGAAAATGAAAGTGTCAGTCAACTGGACAAACAGCAAGTTCATAACTTTTCATGGACATCAGAATAACCCGTTAATATTATGGTATTAAACTATTCATATTTAATATTTTACTCACGCTTATGTATCCGCATCGTTTATAATAGGTCAATAGTTCCTAATATTATGATCATATTGGAATTGTTTTACTAACAAACAAGTTTAATTTTCTAAGACGCCATTTTGTTTTTTGGTAGTGTTAATTACGGGAATACTTCAGTAATCAATGACACATAAAAAAACAGTTAAAAGAAAATACAGGATGGAAAGGAATATTTATTTTAAACTTAATCCAGTAGCAATCGGTTTACATCTACAAGTGACGGATGCCGGTGTTTACCTCGTAAATTAACGGCTATTGCAGGATCTTAAAATGGTGTCCTTTTAATGGCATTTGGTATACAGAGAGAAAAGTAGTTTCGGAAGAAACCCTGAAAGTTTCATCAAAACGACACCATTCTGAGCATACGAATTTGCTATTTTTTGTAAATTTGCCATATACTCACAGCCTAATTCGGCCATGACGTTTGGAGAAAACGTCAGCTTCGTGTCTGCCTTCGACGTAACGAGCAATTTCGTTGGCTAGTAGAGAGGTCAATCTGAGGTGACCCCTTACGCGAAGTCCTCAGCTCCACATAGCGTAACGTCGTGAAGCGTGTATTGGGGATCTGATTTTAATGAGATTGGCAGAGAGGCGGCCGTTTTGGAAATAAAACAAACAATCACTCTTTTTTGTAGTTGTTGTCTATTATTATTTTTATTTTTTGTTTTTAAGATTTTATTAATAAGCGAAATCTACGTAACCCTAGTTTTTATCTTTGCAATACATTGTATCTTAAAAGACAATTTGGTTTCTCTTTATTCTTAATGCATCTAAAAACATTTTATATAATGATGTTATAATTGTCCTCCTGAGGATAAGGCTTCAATTATATTTTATTACAAGCCTAAAAAGCTTTAAAAGATCACGAAGAAATATAAACGCTGTTTGGCATCATTTCAATTACATTATGGCCCTGCGTGGTGTCGATCACAGGTTTAGAGCAATTCTGCATTACTCACTTTCAGAGAGCCAAAATATCACATGAACACAAAGTTGAACAATCACGTTAGGTTTGATTCATCATCATTCCTTTGATATTTGCCTTCTTATCGGTTATGAAATTAAAACTCAGACCATCCCAGACGTACGCCGGTTGATTTTTGCTTTTCTGTGGTATATTA
Organism: Mya arenaria; assembly: GCF_026914265.1. Classification (NCBI taxonomy): domain Eukaryota; kingdom Metazoa; phylum Mollusca; class Bivalvia; order Myida; family Myidae; genus Mya; species Mya arenaria. The sequence goes on from NC_069122.1 coordinate 61,796,388, forward strand.
TCTGTCATTCCTGATGATCTATTTTTAAGAACATTCAAAAACAATTTTTAATCGGCGATGCAGACCACCACATATTGTATATAAATTTCGAGTGTTATATGTTAAACGAGTGAAGCTGACCTTATCCTGTTTATATCAAGTTTGCAAGGAACTCTTGTATGCATTTGTATTTTTGTTATAACTGGAGGACTATTTCTATTAAGCAGCTGTATCTACGATTCAATAACTGTATCGAGAATTTGGTAATGCTCATGCATGCAATCTTAAACGTTTTATGTTGAAAACTGGAAATGGATCCATCGTTGGACAACCTTTGCTAAATCATGTGGCTTTAACAATTTGTAACCATGTAATCGCCTTTTAGGAATGCTTGTCTGAATGAATGCGAGCTTCCTGGACACAGCTTCCAATTTCTCGATCGCCACGACCAACACTCGCTCAATTCTGTTACGTAACTTAAGTGTACCGAGTATCATTAGATAAGCATAGTAAATCGTGTATGTCTTAAGAGACATATCAGTACGCCTTAGTCTCGCAGACACTAATCCTAACGGCTGAACCAAATACCAACTTCATTCAAATGACAATAACAGTACGGCATTGTGTTCCATGAATGTCGATTTACTAGTGTGTCTGAGTTTAGGTTCATGGTGCCCGCCTGATTCATGTTTGCAAGAAGAGTTATGTCAATTGTAACAAAACCCATGTTTATGGTACTGTATGTCAAGGGTTTTGACGAGAGAAAAAATGAAGGAATGATAAATCTCGACCCTGCTTGCAATAACACAGATTTGTGGACCAACTACTCAGTTAATATCAAAGTCAAAACCTTAACCCTGCTTTCAAATTGTCTCGCTCTTTTCTCAGAGCAGCTGGACTAAACAGGCATTGTATTGTATTCGATTATTTCCCCTAATTAGTTATATTCTTGATAACTTTTCTATTCCATTTCAAGAGTTGTGACGAGTGAGCGCCTGAGTAACTATATATGGCGCATCAATAACTCGGTTGCTTTGACTGTAAACTGATACTTGACATATGTTACACTTACAACCGATTCTTTATGTTGTAACTATGGATTTGCGACGGGCGAGTGTCTAAGCAACGGGACGTGGCGCCTGGACCCCGCATATAATAAAACAACAATCGGATGGACAAACTACTGTGGATGTGTTAGAGAACTAACGCCTAGTCCTGCCGTTGACTATTCGGCGTGTACTATGAAAACTGTTCATGGAAATAATTTCTATTTTTACATAATCTTTACAATGAATCAATTTCGAATAAAGACCGTTTCATACTTATACTTGCTAGTTTCGTCATTGATCAGTTAGGCGGTAACGTCAACAATTATTGATAACGAAATTGTATAAATATGAGTCCTTTGTCTTATGATGATGTTTGTCGCACGTTGTGTGGTTGTGAGCTTCACACCTATGATGCTTGTAACTTTAAACATTTCTAATTTTCATTTTCGCTGCTGATCTCGACCCTGTAATTCCATTTTATTGTTAATATATTTCGGTCAGCGGAGAATAGTTCTTTCTACACATGATGAGCCATTGCCGCCCACCAAGTCTAAGCTAACTCTTGGTGGTTCTTTTTTATATTTGTGACCCAAACAACCTTATCTTCAAGCGATGGGTTGATTAACTCCACAGCAATAAATTGGATAACACCATCACGTTGCTTGCACCATTCGAGGAAAGTGATGTATCTTATACTCGAATCTCGTTGACGCAAGTTCACCCAAATCAACAACAACTGAATGGTAAATATTTGTCAAGATAAAGAATTTGTTAATGGGTAAAATCATTCAGTGAAGTTCAAATACACATTCATTTATTTGTTCAAGACAGAAGGTACGTTAAATGTTATGAATGCATTTTTCATTCAAAATATAATTCAATTATGTTCCAACATTATGATTGAACAATGCATCATTGAACTGAGAATTGTTTGTGAAAAGAACACGTCTTATGTAATAGAGATATGCGTTCGAAAGATATATTTTAGATCATTTACCTTGACCAGTAAAAATCATTTAAAAGTGTGCTACGATAAACACTTATTTAAACATTACTATGCTCGGACCCACATATTTCTCAGCTTTCCTTTATCAAAGTAATTGGACAAGTGTGCTGTTGAGGTTTAAATCCCAGTGATCATCAATTTACCAACCATGTAAAATCCGTTTTCGCTGACCGTTCCAAGTCTGTAACCTCAACATCCATCATTCAATGTATGATGATAGTTGTGTTGTCTGTGCCAATTTGACATATACGTGTTTCTCAACGATAACACGATAGGGATGTAAATATAACTAGAAAGAAATATACAAGTATCATCAACAAATACAATATTTCTAATAGGAACTTTATAAATTGAGAATTCATACATGTATATGAACAATGACGAACTGATAACAAACACACAAATATACAAGATGTACAATAGTTATATATTTTGAGATTATAAGTATGTAAACTATATGTTATTACCTCATTTTTGATAATGATATTAAAATAACAACGTTTCAAAAGTGTCTTCGTTTTATTTGATTAGTCGACATGTTCATGTAGTTTCCATTGTATTTGTTATAAACTGTTTATGAGTATAAGATATCCAATATCACAACTAAGTTTGCTTACCCGCTTTGTCGCTATTATTGTCTTTCAAGTACAAATGTTGATCACAAAAACATTGCCAATGTTTTTACTTAAATAATTCTGACCTAATCTTCATTCAACAAAGAAACAATACTTATAAGCATACTATCTCAACCATGTTTGAAAATCAGTTTCTTAGGTCTTCGGTACAGGACAATTTTACCATCCATATATTTTGAAACTTGCAAATGTTTTTCAAAGCATATTGTTTTAATCATGCTCAATCAAACAAATATACTTCTACAGTAATTTATATGTACCATCACTTCTACTTTTAGATAAGGGCGCTGCAATTCAATTTGCAGATTTAAAACTAAACCTTTATTCGAATAAATTGAAAAATAAATGAACAGATCCGTCTCTGCTAGAATTTTAATTGCTAAATTAATCAAGTTCGTCATTTATAAAAAAGACATTTGTTTGCTCCTGAAGCAGTAGAAAAGCGGCGATTTTCCAAGTCTTCAGTGATTCTAAAGCTTTAATGGAAACTATAAAGACCAGATCGGATATAGTAGGCAAACAAATCATCATTATATCAGTGATAAATCTTCAGTTGAAGAATAAATTTGGAACGGTCTAGCGAGTTGTGGGCCAAAACAGATTATCGCGGGTTTGCGGGGCGTTTATAACTTCCTGTGCATGACATCTATGTCAGTGAATACATCATGATTTTCATATGTAGACAGTGAGAAAACTATTCACCCAACAAGATGCGATCATTCGTTAATATCATACGTCATAATATATAGCCGAGCGGTGGAATCGTCTTTACATTTAAACTCTGGCTTATTGCATGCATCATTCATCAGAATCTCATTTTCAGAATCAACTTTTTCTGTATCTAACCTTGATAATTTGATCAAGCATTTTCTTTACAAAATGCCAAAGTTTCAATGTTTCAATTTACAATTTCTGAAGGTTTGGAATGTTTGCTTCTTTGTGAGATGTCCGATCATTGCTCGATAAGATGCAACACCATTTTCTCATTGGAATATTTACTCGGCGTTTTGCAGTTAGATGCGGCTCGCCTTTATGATTTTAGTGATGTAAATATTTCCGAAATTGAAACAAATGCAGCTTCTACATTTGAATTGAGGCAATCGACATGTTTCATTGGACTATCGAAACATTGGCAATATAAATATAATTTGTTTATGAAGCCGCACTAAAAACTTACTCATTCGGTGCTATGTTCTTATAACATATGCCCGCACGCTGATGTAGATATAATACCCGCGTAAGGTTATCATATACCGGCTGAACACCCAATAGTAAACCTGATTCAAATGACCGTTCCAAGATGGTCACACCAATTCCTATCGATCGGAATGTTTAATATGTATGCTTTTGTGTGTGTTGTCTTTTTGCTGAGCATGTCTTGCCTCGAACATGTGTAAAACCTATGGTATTTCAAGCTATTACAACCACTTACTTCTGTACTAAAGCAGTACAATCAGAGCTACCTGAGCTCAGAACAAATACTTTTTGTATTAATACAGCCAAAACATATTTAATTGTTTTTCAGTAAAAGCCAATCATTTAAAAGACTAACTTCCGTCTCATTACATTAGCATAACATTATCATCTATATCTCAGTATCCATATCTTAGGATAAAACTACGCCGTTTCACATTTCAGCAGTTTACATTTAAAACTCTGGACAATCTCGGACAACCAAGACATTGCTAAAAGGCACAAAGAGGAACGAGCGAAGAGCGAACAAATATATATAGTCACGTAACTCAATTTTGCTCACATTTTATTCACTTATTAACTAAACAATGATATTGTAAACAGTACAAGAATAACATCCAGTGAAAGAATGATAACTCTAAAAGATAATTATATACAAATATTAGTTTTGTTATCAAACAAATGCTATTTGAGATCAAACAAATGTGTTTCTTTAAACTATTTAATAAATGAGAGAACTAAACACAACAGTTTTCATGTTTTTTTAAACATTTTTGATTTTTTTTTCAAAATACCTTATGCATGGCTACGTTAAAGCCTGGACACAAGCGCCAATGGTCACATTCACCTGCCTGCCAAATAACAAATCCAACTAGGTTTTCCACTTTTCTTTTGGAAAACTTGGTTAAAAATAGCTATCTATCAAAATACATTGTCATATCTCATGCCATGGAAATGACTAGACAAGGTGACTTGAAAAATAACTCAAAGAATGAATATAGGCATTTGCAATCGAATATAAACTACAGATATCACTCTTGCAATAACTACACGATTGGCCTTGGTAGCTATCTAAGATCTGGTATAGAATCTACAAAAAAAACCTACACCGTATAAAATGTAAACCATTTCGGCACCAACTATTTTACAGAAAATTCCAGCCAGCGCCATATTTAATTTAGGCTTTCTCAGAATTTAACGCCTACCTTTTTTAGACTTGCATATTTTCCTTATTTTTTGGAGATATCTTGCTCAAATTTAGACAAGTAATAAGAAACATAAACATATATAAAAAAATATACTTTTATTTCTTTTGTATTGCAAATATTGATAGTGTCGACTTTCATATATAGCAAAAAAATATTTTGAGAAAATATAAACATAAGCAATATTTCTTTAATAGACAAACACCAATCAGCATAAATATTTAACATTTGAATGATTTCCATAAATAGTTAAAATATACAAATGAACATCTAAAAAATCTTCAAACATTTATTCACAACACAAAGAGTGATTGATACCTTTTCCCAATCACACAGTCTGACACATTTTATTTACCTTTTTGACTAATATTTACAAAATATACACAATACGGCTTGTTTGATGTTTTTGTGTGAATTGTAAAACTCATGGGATGGCATGAAGCACATAGGAATGTCAGTCAGGTTAATTTTAAGCGCCATCTTACTGTCAACGAACATTGACTCATCGGCGACCAATGCCTCCACCACGAGCACGCCCTCTTTGCCTCATTGGGACAGGATCCGCTGCGTCGGAGGAATCTGAAGTTTTAATAAGCAATATAATATATAAATACTCATTGTAGTATAATGTAGTATGCATTACTGAAATAGTTTGACGATATCACAAGACAAGTGGTGCTCGTTTCTTAGCCAAACTTAATTTCTCTATTAATGTACATGCATTGCATATCAATTAAATAAACACTATACTTTGATATGTAGCAAAATAAAAACAAACATGCATAAATCATTAAATGTATATTTTTGAAGGAAAACAATAATACAAAAAATACTTCACATTTGCTATATTAACAGCAAAACAACAAAAAAGTTCAAAATACACACCTGAAGTTATTGGTTGCTCTTTATATTTACATGTACGCTGTATATCGTTTTGAATAAATTTACATCAAATGTATTCTTTCTTTCATTTTTCTTGACATTATGAGTTCAGATGCAGTTATGAACCAATGTTAATTCATAACCAACGTGCTGAAGAAGAGCACGTTTTGTAAATGCAACGCAATAACAAGACATGGACTCTAGGTATGCAGACATATTCCATTGTAATTAATATCACGTTTTACGTATTGAAGCTGCAACACTGTTTTCGGAATCTGATGTAAACATATCAAAATAAGCATTTAAGCGTAGAATAAAGCAAAACCAACAACTTTTACCATAAATTGGTAGTTTCAAGCAGCCATGTGAATTTTAAGAGGATATAAATATCTGGATAAAATATAGTTGGATACTTTTGATTGAAATGACAGGCAGCTACATAAACACAGTGTCTAATATCATTTAAGTCGTATGAATAAAATACTTTTTACATCAGAGTTATTCAATGTGTTAGTGCATTTCATTGGGTATTGATTAAAAAGCATCTCATTTTATTTAGCTTCAATATATAAAACCCCGTTAGGTTTCCCTTACGTCATTTTCATCACAACTTTTACGATGCATCAATATTTCATTTTACATTTCACCAGGAAAAGACACTTTTATCCAGCTATCCAGCGGTTAAATTTGTTTAGTAGTGATTGTTGTTCACCCTTTAAAATGCAGACGAAATTAATACCTTTTAACGTGAATTGAAATTAAGCATTTGATTCCTAAAATAACCTTTCGCCTAATCAAATGTTAGGGTATATTAACCGTGCTGCACGTTTGTATCTGTCTTTGAATAAGTTCAGTAAGCATTTTAAGCTTTACCTCGCCCTCGGGTTAGACCCATTTGGCAAGTACGACAATTAACAAAAAGGGACAGTTACCTTTAAACATTTAGGATGAACAAGATGGTTACCAAAGTTGCAACACTGTTCCGGATTGTAGAACTCGTTAAAACGGCATTTCTAATTCAAGAATAAATAGGTCATTATACATAATGTCAACGTGTTTGATAGTGTCAATGAGATAATTGGGGATATTAATACATTCTTAGTTAACATTAGACAAGAGTTGTCCGCGAACTTCGCAAACAGTAAGTAGATTTGTGAAGAAGAATCCTATCAATGTTTTTGACCAGCTTCCACGGGCAGTCCAACTGCGCAGAAAAGCACTGATCCCGGAAATGGTAAAATTAAGAGCTGAGGGTAAGCGCGCATTTCTCGTCCGAGATAAATTGTTCGTTAACAACAAGTCATACACGCCTGGTGAAGCATAGGGGGACCGAGAAGAGACTGAACTTTGTATTGTTAGTTGGAATGTTGAAGGCCTCAAGAACTGTCTAAATGATTGTGATTTCGTAAACTTTGTGAATAATTTTGACATAATATTTTGTAGCGAAACTTGGCAGAGTAAAAACGATAAATTTAATTTAAAAGGTTATGAATGTGTGTTTGTACCTAGATTTGAAAGTATGTCTGTAAAACGCAAGAGTCACAGAGGTCATGGGGGTATTTGACTATTTATAAAAGAAAATGTGGTAAAAGGTATTAATGTAGTAGAAAAAGATAGCAATGGCTACATCTGGATAAAGATAGACAAAAACTATTTTAATCTGGACAATGATATGTGTATTTGTTTTGCGTCCTCCAAACGATTCCATTTATTTTAAATCGCATGAGGTAGGTTTCTTCGAACAACTAGAAATTGGAATAAGAAAATATAGCCATATTGGTAAGATTTCAGTCATTGGTGATCTTAACGCTTGGACAGCTTCTCGTGACGATTTTTCATACGATTCGGATACTTTTGAACGATATATTCATACTATAGATACTCAAATAGACGACAATAACATTAATGTACCAATTAGAACCAGTGAAGATAAGATATGTAACTCATCTGGGTTAAAATTACTTGATATATGTAAAAGTACGGATTTAAGAATTGTCAATGGTAGGCTTGGGGACGATGGTGATATTGGGCGTTTCACATTTATAGCATATACCGGGAAAAGTGTAATTGGCTACGCTATTGCATCATGTGAATTATTTCCTTTGATTGAAAATTTTATAGAACATGACAATTTTCCTGCTCTTCCCACGTGCCAATACAGATCAATTATAAGGTTATGTTAAATCATCTTAATGAAAATACAGACCCTGTTTGCATAGATAAATTAGTATGGGATAATATGAAAGCTGAAAATTTTAATAAAGAAATTTGAGAAATATTGTTAAATGAAGAAAACCATTTTCATGAAATTGTCTCCAATATTGTATCATCTAATGATGATATAAATAATGGTATAAATACTTTTGCAGAGATGCTGTATACTAGTGCATTTAGTGTATTTGGGGTTACAAAAACATTGTAAACAAAACTCTTAATACCCCTAGGAGAAAGCATGTAAGCCCGTGGTATACGGATGAGTGCGAACAAGCTAGGCATGTTTTAAAGTATGCAAATAAGCAATACCGTAGACTTAAGACATTTGAATGCGTTAATTTGGTTATTGGTAAGCGTCGTTTGTTTCGACAGGCAAAGCGTCGCGCTAAATTTAAATATAACCGAAGTCAACGTGAAACGCTACATACTACAGCAACGAATAATCCCAAGCAGTTCTGGGATCTTATTCGCAAAAATAAAAATAAATATAAGAAAAACAATAGCGATGTTCCTTCACAAGAATTTTATGAACATTTCAAAACTTTATTTTCTGAATATGAATCTTTCACTGATAATGATGTCGAAAACGTTATAAATAATGACACGTTTTGTGATCAAATAATAGATCAGCTTGACTGTGATTTTAATGACGATGATGTTATTAAGGCTATAAATAGTCTAAAGAGAGGAACAAGTCCCGGTTGTGATCTGTTAACCACCGATATATTTATTGAGTCAAAACATATTTTAGGACCGATAATGTGTAAACTTTTTAATCATATATACAATACGGGTTCTTATCCTGAATCATGGACGAAAGGCATTTTGATACATGTTCCTTAAAAAGGTGATAAAAAATATAGTTGATAATTACAGAGGAATAATGCTTACTAGTATGTTCTCCAAAATATTTTTCACTTATATTAGAAACTCGGCTAAGAAAATGGGCGGAAAATAACGATATACTAACACGATATCAATTTGGGTTTAGGTAAAATATAAGTACAGGTGATTGCATTTTTGTTTTACAATCAATTATTAACAAAGTTATACAACATGAACGACGAAAGCTTTATTGCGCATTCGTATACTTTAAAAAGGCGTTTGATCTAGTTTACAGAAACGGCATATGGTTTAAACTCCTGAACAATAATGCGTTCTCAAAATGTATTAAAAAGGTTCAAACCATGTATAAGTCTGTCGAAATATGAGTTTGTTCAAATGGCAATGACTCGGACTATTTTCAAAGTTGTATGGATGTTAAACAGGGAGAAAACGTGTCATAACTACTGTACATTATGTTCATAAATGATATGTCTACTCATATATATGATGATGTTGCTGATACTGTGTCACTTAACGAATTACAGATATTCCTTTTGTTGTTTGCAGATGACACTGTTTTGTTTTCATACTCTGCTACTGGCCTACAAATACTCTTAAACAAGCTTCATGATTATTGCCAAAAATGGAATATCACTGTTAATACCAAGAAAACAGTAGCAATGGTTTGTAAATCGGGATCTCGATTTGAAAACATTGATATATTTTACGATAATATAAGGCTTACTTGTGTATCAAAATTTACATATCTAGGTGTCACGCTATCTTCAAACGGTAACTTTTATCAGTCGCAAAAGGCTTTAGCCGACCAGGCATTAAAGGCTTTTTATTCACTTAACTCACTTTTTGACGTTGTGTCACTGGGGATAAATGAAAAACTTAAACGATTTGACAGCATGATCTTGCCTATATTTAATTATGGAGTAGAAATATGGGTATTAACGGTGAGAATTCTAACCACAAACGCTTCTGTTTATGGTGAGCTTGGGAGGTTTCCTTTAGATAGTGCACGTAAAGAGCGAATTCTGAAATATTGGTACAAAATTATAACTAAACATCACGGTTCTTTGGTGCATGAAGTGTATTGGGATCAAGTGAATAATAACATTCGTGGGTCATGGGCATTAGAGGTAAAGCAATTGCTTTATAGTTTGGGTTTTAGTTATTTATGGAACAATACTGACATTTCCGTTCTTCAATTAAACAGTGTTATTCAAAGATTACATGATCAGTAATGCCATCACTGGTTTTCTCTATTAGACATGTCATCCAAATTAAAAACCTATTGTAGTATAAAGCGTAGGTTTGGTTACGAGCATTATCTAAATTGTATTAAAAACGACAAGCATCGTATTTCGCTAACCAGATTAAGATGCTCAGCTCACAAACTTGCAATCGTAGAAGGCCGTTTTAGAAATACAGAACAATCTGAACGTAAATGTATATTTTTTCAAATGAATGTTGTTAAAGATGAGTTTCACTTTGTTCTTGTATATCCTTTTTACAGAGACATACGGATTGAATGCTTACCTAGATATTTTTGCCATTGGCCCGCAATGCAAAAGCTTTAATTGTTACTGTCAGCTGAGCAGAATAGTACACAAATTAAACTTGCTAAATGTGTATATCTTTCATTTTTAAGACAAGAAAGTATCATAAACCAATAAATGTTTATGTTTATTTATTTTATTTCTTAATTTCTTGTATTGCTATTATTGCTTGCATTAGAAACAAATGTGTTTTTGTTGTTGGTGTTTTTATTGTTTTTTCTTCTTAAGTCTGACCAGTGACTAAACCAAATAATAATTATGCTCTGAATAGTGGCCTTACAACGATCACTTTTCATCACCAACATACCCGCTGTTGTCAAAACATGCCTGACCGCATACCTTATTAGCGAGGGTGGTCAATCTATAGTTATTGTTCAGTAAAGGATTAAGGTACGCCACTGTTCAAGCAATTTCACGTTAATAATTACTTTTTTATACGTGAATTATCAATATCCTAATAGTAAATAATCAGTGATATCATATTATCATGCTCTTCTCATGCATGTAAATAAAATGTTACCGCCAGAAGTAAAGGCGATGAACTTGAATATTTGTGCTAATAAACTATTGAATTGACTATCAGAATATGCTGTAGGGATATGCAAAGTGTTAGAGCTAAAACATAAACGCAATACAATTTTCTATGTATTTATCTGCGACTTAGCGGATATATAACGGTTTTAGCAAACCAGAAATTGAAAGTCCGGTTCAAATTCTAAATGAAGTGCAAAGAGACTATAGTGTGTTCGTAAATTATAAAATAGAATTCGGAGGTCTTTTTAATTGTATGATGATAATGGTATTTCTTTCACCGCCTTCAAATCTACACTAGTTCTAAACTTAATCTATATAATTATCTCTTCACCTACTATTGCTTTGGTAGTCATATATATGCGCACGCAATCGACAACTATTTTGAACACGTAGTTAAAACTGGATTGTATACGCATTTTTATAAAGGATTAAATTTTGATATCGTTATTGTCATCAATATCGTTAATTTTGTTAAAATCGTTACTAACGTTTTCGCAAAATGGAGCTTGGTCTATCACATGCTAAAGAAATATTGAGTAGACTTACGCAACTTGTTCACATTTCACCTAAAATAACACTATTCGAGATTGCCGTATAAATCTTGTAGGAGTTCCTTTAATAAAAGCTACCAAGACAAGAGGCTTTCAAAAAGAGTCTTCGGAATCAAGAATCTAACATTTTATATATGTCCTAAAGCGGCACTCAAACATTAAACGCAAGTACATGTAATCATCTTGTTATAATGTAAAGTCTCTTATATTATGCAGTAAGTAAATGATTTTATCATTACGAAATGACTATTGGTTCTTAAACTAAAGTTTTGTAGTTGTTGATTATACAGCATATGATTCAAGCGCGAGTGTAGGAGTTCTATGCAAATGAAACTGTGTGTGCAAGTCTCCTATTTCTTTGCAGACAGAATGATGTACCTATGTTTTTATCAGCCGGATGTTTTCTTTATGTTTTAAGTTAGTGATTAACTGTTCAAAACTTAAGATATTGTGCTGCACGGCAGTTTGAAACATTTATACCCTTAACATGTTAACGTTATCACGGATTGCTATCTCCTAAATACCGTGAAAAGGTAAGAAACACATCTCCCGGGTAAACATTTAAACAAAAAACGATAAGAATCTTGCAAAACCAGTCATGCTTTTAACATATGGTTTACGAAAATAGATAACACTGAATGAATATCATTTCTTTTCTTATACTCTACACTATGATTTACATATAGTGTGTATGATTGATGAATGCCGTTTTGTCCTATATCGCGTAAGAACGTTTTAGTGAACTACTTCACACCTCTTATTATTTTCATCGTCTAAGCTTTAAAATGATGTTGCTCATCTTGTAGATGCTTTGTCAAAAAAAGGCCAAGAATTCCGATAGTAATATGACCTCTGTCTTATTACAGAATGAAACTGAATCTATCCTGTCTGTGAATGGAGAAGCTAGAGAATTGCACTTTTTTATTTAGGAGAAAAGCCTTCCAGCCAGACGCCAAGATTCGTGTCTGGTTTTTGAAAACTAAGATTTAATGTAACAGTTTCTCTCGACAGTGAATGAGAGCATGGATATACCATCGCATACCATTAACACTTCCAAATTTGTTGAGGTTTTTAGACGGAATCGTGTATGATTTATGAAAATAAACTTGCTTATTATGCTGGTACTTGAACTCCTTGATCTACTTGTCTTTACTTACATTAAATCCGTTGTTTGTACTCATTAATCGAATAGGTACTGGTTACGTCCAACCATTTTTAATTTTAATTTTGAGAAAGTATTTTTTCTTCGTTTGTTAAATGCTAGTACTCAGGAGAAACTTTCTTCCTTTATATTGTGTTCGCGGTAGTGAAATATTTAAAAATCAGTGACATTTCGTGTGTGCATTGGTCTATTGACTTAAGAGTATATTGGAAAGTAATAAGTTGGTCTCTGACCATAAGGTGAAGCTAAAAATTGTTTAAACTGGTACAATTTGGAAATGCCTGTTTTGAAACACATATGAAAGCCCTTCTACCTTGAATACTATCAGGTTGATCTATACTAAAAATAGCAATGTGGAACACTATGATTCATTTAAACATCTCTTTTATTCAGTACATATTCCTTTACTCTAAGTGTACTTCAGAGTAGAGAACATGAAGCGAAGAGATATCTACCTCATATTGCCTTAGGGCGCAAAGTTTTACAAATAGTTTTGAAGAAAATTAATCTCTGAATAAGTGCTAGTACAAAAATAAAATCATTAAGCCAGGGGCTAGAACTTAATTGTTGCACAAAAAAATGACATAAAGGTTAAAGCTGCACTCTCACTGATGTACCGTTTTTACAGCTTTTTAATTTTTCGTATTGGAAAGAACAAATTTTCGCAATCTTCAAACCAATGATATAAGATTGCTGACAAAAAAACAAATCGTTGTTTTTCATATTTCCGGAAAAAATGATATTTCATGGCTTAAACGGTTACTAACGTTTAAGAAAAATGCATAAAAGATCAATTTTTGAACTTAAATATAAGAATCTGCGATCTAATTTTTTGTCGGCAGTCTTATATAACTGTTTTCCATGGATTTCGCAATTTTTTTATCTTTCCAAGACAAACAAATAAACAAAGTTGTTAAACGTTAAATCTGTGAGAGGGCAGCCATAACAAATTTGAAATTTAAATGTCATATCAATGTGTCAAATGTAGGGAAGGCTTTTATAAGATCACATTGAAGTCATAATTTAATCAGAACACATTGTAGTCGAAATAATGATCAGTTATTTTTCTACACGTTTTACTGTCAATGTCTTTTGAACTTTCGATACAAAATTAATGAGTTGCGTGTGTCACTTTCAAAGCTTAATGATTATGATGTGCGTGCAATACACCAATGACAAGAGAAGTGACTTTAATATCAACATTCATTTCTATTTTATATTATAATGCGATAATTGTTTTATTACTAAGGTGTTGTTTTTGTTTGTTTTTAAAAGGTGGATATTGATTCAAATTGATATGATATGATGAGATGTGTATGATTGCTGACGCCCTGACGGAGGTTTAAATATATGTGTCCGTTCAAATAGTAAAAAAAATCCCTTTTCATTAATCTGAAACTCGTTTACCAGCTCAACCAACATGTTGATTCATTTCGTCACTGGTTAGAACAATCCGGTTACCCCAGAAACTATCGATAACGATATTGTGTTAAAATTTGTTCGTTGTCCTGAGACAATGTGTGTCTCATCTTGTGTAGTTGTAAGCTTCACACATTTGACGCATGTGTCTTTCAACAAGGTTACCTAATTTGGATGCTTATCTCGACCATTTCATTGTTAATATTATTTTGTCAGCGCACACGAGTTTTTCTTATACATTTACCGTTTACGCCTACCAAAAAAGAAATCGCCATGCTTAAGCTAACCCTAAGTGGTTCATTTGTTGATATCTAAGTCAAATAACCGAATCTGCGTATACAATTTTGTATAAGTGATAGGTCGATTTGCTCCACAGCAATTAATAAGATTATGCCATCCAATTGTTTGCACCAGTCACGGAAATAGATGTATCTTTTCCGTGAGTCTTGTAGACGCATGTTTATGCAAATCAACAGGAAATGAAAGGTAAATATTTGTTAAGATGGAGAATTTGATTGATTGGCAATATTATTCATTATTATACCTCACGTAACCTGCCCATGTTAATTTCTCATATACACATTATGGGCAATTTCTCACTGTCACACTGACAGTACCGTTTTGACCGGTTGACATTATTACTGTCACGTAGCACACGCGTCTAAAAATAGGCATGTGGGGTTTCCCAAGTCTGAGGTGGTAAGCGCTTATTAAAATTTGTTGTAAATCTGGTACTTTCCGGTGTTTGCAATATTTCCAAACGACATTTGCAGAATAATGTCAGCTAGTGTAAACAAACAGTTTGTGTCAGTTTCTGCAGAGGAATACAATACATGTTGTGTATTTTGTTACATTTTCAGATTTATTGTTTCAGAAACAATTACAGAATAAAAATGATTTAACTTGAAAGTTATGTTATGATGATTTTTTTATAAATATATATAAATGTAACTGTGTTCGGTATAATAAAATAAATATTGCATGGCTTCCAGTTTGACAGTACATATTGTCAACATTCGGGTAAATACTGTTACCCTCGGCTTCCCCTCGGGTAACAGTATTTCCCTCATGTTGACAATATGTACTGCCACACTGGAAGCCATGCAATATTTATATAATGACGTTCAAATAGACATCTATTGATTTGTTCTTGACAAAAGATTCAGTGAATTGTTGCAAATGTATGCGAATGCTGTTTGTTCATTTCTTATTTTAAAAACATTTCCAAGCAAAGTAAACTAACTAAACTAGCGTTTGACAAAGCAAACTTTTTTCACAATTATGATTGAATTTATGTTCAACGATTCATAATTCAATTGTGAATTGTTTTGACCTTGCTTGTAAAACAAATTTACGAAGTTTCAAGGAAGATGATATGTTTCTTTTGTTATAAGGATATGCATTCGAAAGATATTTTTCATTTCGAAAACCTGATTTTCCTGAAATATATATACTTAATGTACATCACTTCGTTTTATAAATAAGGGAGATTCTATTTGCAGAATTAAAATTAAACGTAACTAATGCACATTTCTACTCAAATAGTTCAAAACAGTTGAAAAGAAAAAAACGGTCTCTGCCAATGGTTTCAAATTGATTTTTTAATCAAGTTTTGTTATTTATACTATGACATTTGTTTGCTTCTTAAACTGCCAAAAAAACGGCGATATTCCTAGTCTACGAAGCTTCTAAAACTCTAATAAATACGTTACATACCAGAACGGAGATAATAGGCAAACGAATCACCATCCTATAAGTGATAAATCTCCTGTTGAAGAATATATCAAGGACGACCTATCGGGCTGTGCGCCAACACAGATTAACGCGGGTTTTCGGGGTGCTAATAACTTCCTGTGCGCCGACCGATATGCTTTGCCAGTCGATACATCATTTTTGATGATGTACTATTAAATATACCCCCCATAATGAGATACCAAGTTAATATCCTACGTGTTTTTCTATATTACCGAGCAGTGGTTCCGTATTATAGCTTATTGTATTAATGTCTCCGCTGTTGTTTAGGAGTCTTTCTTACTACTTGCACTTGTTGCATGGGACTCACAATACATATGCTTTATACATCAATATAAAGCCGCACCGAAATACACTCAGACTCAAGAAAACAATACCCAGAACGTGTAAGCTAAGGCATTCGTGAGGTAAGATTCATTGGTAAATGGAGCTGTCTAGGTAAACATGATTGCTTATCACATTTCTCGCAAACGTCATATCACACGTTGTAGTTGTGTTATCGAATAGAAATGTGTTGCTATCAATACACATGTAGGCGATAAAATGGGCAATATTCCACAAAAAACAACTGCTGTTGTATATGCACGTAAGCATAGGCACACTAAAATAATATTAAGACGTTCTTCACTAAAGTGGTAGTCACCACTCTGCCGTCATTGCATTCTGATGACTTACTCGAAGTAATATGCAAATATATTTATTCTTAATTTTTAAATATCTGGTGCCAGCAAATCCAAACGATCAATAAAAAGTAACCTTGAACATGTATCGTTCTTATCAATCATGAGTCAACTTAAAATAACTTCTGAACAATAACTGTTTTTAAGAAATGTAAAACTTTGATTCTCTGGTTTCATGTCTTCTTCAAGGGAGTAGCATCAAGCCAGTTATTTGCACACTTGCAGTACAGGTGTTGATGGATATATATCTCCATTGGTACAATACTCCTACATTTCCCCCATCACGTATTCTCAATGCAGATGTAGTCTCAATAATCTCCATGTGAGGTAATCGTAAACCAGTTGACTACAAAATTGACCACCCAGTTTAATGATCGTTTGAAAGCAGTAACACCAGTATTTATCTGTACAGACAACTCATTTGGCTCTGTGCGTCTCTCGTCGAATGTTTGTAGTTTCTTTTGTAAGTTTCAGCAATTGAACGACTCACTTCTGTAATAAACCAGTTCATTCAAAGCTACTTAAGCTCAGGACAAAAACGTTTTGTATCTATCCATTATTCATGTTTTTCATTGAAAGGCAGTCTTTCCAACGAGTTCCTCCCAACAATCATAACATTATCATCCATATCTCAGTGTAAAAACATCTTTGGTATTACATTTATGACGGTTTGCATTTACAAATATGGACTATTAAAACCAAAATTTCCATGACCATGTTAAAGGGCGCAAGATTCACACACACACCAAAAAGAGACACAAAGTTACAATGCAACACGCATTAAACAACTATAAAAACTACATAAATATAGTAACCGCCGTAAAACGGTGTGTGTGAACTAAGTACGAACTCGCCCGGGGCCTGTAACAACATTCCTGAAACTGTTATATGAGTGAAATAACGAACATTATATATATAGACAGTCAAAAGCCAATAAAGAGGCGCCCGTTTTGGAAATCAAGAAAAAAAGATCACTCTTCTTCTAGTTGTTGTCTATTATTTTTGATTTTTTTGTTTTGAAGATCGGTTGATAAGCGAAATCTAGGTTAGCCTAGTTTTTATTTTAGCAATACATTGTACCTGAAAAGAAAATTTGGTTCTATTCTTAATGCATCTAAAATCATTTCAGATTATGTTGTTTTAACCGTCCTCCTGAGGATAAGGCTTCAATTATATTCTATTACAAGCTTGCACTTTAAAAGATCACGAATCTTACATAAATATAAACGCTGTTGGGCTTCATTTCCAGTACATTATGTCCCTGCGTGGTGTCGATCACAGGTCTAGAGAAATGCACTTAACTTAACTGCACTTTCAGAGAGCCGAAAAGTGTAATTTGAGTCCACAATACGCATGTTTTTGATATTTGCCTTCTTATCGGTTATCAAATTAAAAATAAGAACTTCCCAAACGTATGCAGCTTGATTTTGACTTTTCTGTGGTATATTGTCTGTCATTCCTGATGATCAATTTTTGGGAATATTCAAAAACAATTTTGAATCGGCGATGCAGACGACCACATATGTATATAACTTGCGGGTGTTATATGTTTAACTAGTGAAGCAGCTGGTCTTATCCTTTTGATTGACAATTTAGCATGCAGAAATATCATGTTTGCACGGAATTCGTGCATGCATTTGTAGGTTTGTTTTGTAACTGAAAGGATGTTTCTATTTAGCAGCTGTATCTACAATTTAATAACTGTATTGAGAATTTTGTAATGAACGTGCATGCAATTAAATATTAATTTTTATGCGAAAAACTAGTAATGGATCCAATGTTAGACAATCTCTTTAACAATTTATAAACATGTAATTGCCTTTTATGAGTGCAATGCGTGCTTGTCTGAATGAATGCAAGCTAACTGGACACGGCTTCCAGTTTTTATTTCTCGATCGTCACGATCAACCACTCGCTCAATGCTGTTACGTGACTTAAGTGTATCTAGTATTATTTAATAAGCATAGTAACGCACGGTTGTCTTAACCAAATAATCGAATTACCGACTAACATCAATGGAAAGATAACGATACGTTGCTGTGTTCCATGAATGGCGACTAATATGTGTGTCTAAGTTAAGGCTCATGGTGCCCGCCTGATTCTTGTTCGGAAGACGAGTTCGGTCAATTGTAACAAAACCCATGCTATTTATGTATATATGGTACTGTATGTCGAGGGTTTTAGCGATAGATATAGTGAGGGAATGATATATCACAACCCTGCTTGCAATATAGCAGATTTGTGGACCAACTACTCGGTGAATATTAAAGTCAAAACCTTCACGTTATCTGGTTCTTTTCTCAGGAGGGAGTGACAAATAACACAGTTACCTGGACTAAACACGCAGTCAAATGTATTCGATTGTATACCTTTATTAAGTTTTATTCTTGATAATTTATATTCCATTTACAAATTTGTGACAAGTGAGAGCCTGAGTAACAGTACATAGCGCCTCTAAAACTCGTTTGCTTGGACTATAAACTCAGATACTTGACAATTGTTACACATTCTCAATTTTGTACTGTAGGATTTGCGACGCGCGAGTGTGTGAGCAACGGGACGTGGCGCCTGAATTCCTCATATAATAAAACAACGACCGGATGGGCAAACTACAGTCACTGTGGATGTGCTAGAGGACCCATTCCTAGTCCCCCCGTTGACTATTCGGCGTGTTTTTTATGGCAATTGTTAATGGGCAGATTTTCCATCTTTAGATAATCCTGAGCTTATATCATTTTTGAATCATTTAACGACTTCCTAAATAATGCATTTATGAATAATAATAATTACTGATAACAAGTAAAACCGTGTATTTAACAGCTGAATACGCAAAGATATAACAACGCGAGAGCGCTCTTTTTGAAATAGACATATGAAAGGTTGTGCGATACACTTTGCTACGAAAGGATGGATAATTTTATGAAAACCTAGTTATGGAAATAGCAAATAATCCTTACATAGCGAAAGCACAATCACCATAAAAGGACGAAAAGTAGTTTCATTTACTTTGTTGCTAGTATGATGTACAAAAAGGTCCAAAGGTTCAACTTTATCGGTAGGCAAATAATATATGGATGCCCCTAAACTCTACTTACTATAGGACGTACTTGATATTACATTACACCATTGACATAATGGGATAATGAGGTTCAATATTATAGTTAACTGCCGGAAAGACGGTAGGTTATAATCATTACCATCTACTAACTATAGTATGCAAAGGCCAAGCCAGTGTACTGTTTAAGAATGTGTTTATATTACACTTATTGTGTTAAGATCGTTTGCAATGAAAGCTGATAGCTTATGGGGAAAAGCAAGTTCTAGTGTGGATATCAAAAAACTTATTTCCTAGATGTGTGGTGTGTTTGAGGTGTATGGATGTGTGTGTATGGTGTTAATACTTTGATTTGTCTTGTTCATTGTCGTTTGGTCCATGTTTATTCTTATTTATTACTGGGCCTGCTTGTTCCTGTAGTTTTCATTTAGTCATTTATGTATACTTACTTATGGGAACTTGTGCGGAGCAACATCTATTTTTGCGCTTATTATTATTTTGTAATCAAACACAAAACTCACAAGTCTTCGATTTATTTATTAATAAAAAAACAAATCTGTCTTGTGATCATGTCCGAACAATACGAAAAGTCTGCTTTCGATTTGGTATAATCCAGTTTTGTTTGATCTGCCATTAAATGCACTAAGATGTGAACGTTAAACTTGATTTAATAAAGGAAATTGGAAGATATTGGATACCGCCACTCAATTGTTTCGCTTTTGTTCGTTGATCCACAGTTAAATACAAATATAAAAGATAATTAAAACGGTACCCTGTTCTAGTTTCGATTTGAATGCATTGGTAAATAAATACAGTGTACTCCTACATACAAATGTGTTCATTAATAGAACCATAACTACAATAAAACAACTACATATCTTGCTTATTGTCCCTACAAATACATTGTATCCCATCTGAAATAACATTTTATCACCATAATCTTACTGCACGATCGTCGTTAGTGATTGCACAGGGAAATATAAAGCACCCATTCCACTGAACAATTTGTATATTTAAGGTAAGGACAACACACACGCGCTTTTATGAACCAGTATTCCATAAATAACCAAAAGTAACGTTTCTGGAACATAAGTAAATAGAAATATTATGACAGCTGATGGCAAAGTTGGTAGATCTTTCAAAGAGAATAAAGGAGTTTTGCAAGTTCGGCGTTCTTATATGATGTTGACGACAACAAGCTTTTTGTGTAAAAACATTTTTAGTTTTTGTTGTTGTTGTGTTTTTTTTTAGTTTTACTTAGTATTCCCTCGTTTGCAGAAAGAGTTTGGATTCCTAATCAAAGCAGAAAATGGGGTTTACATATTATTTTGATTATTATTTTTTATTGTTAAGTTTCCTCAAGTTATTTCGGATAAGATTTTCATTTTTACTTTTTTTGGAATACTGGAACGAGTGTGAGGGTGTGCACACAAACTAGTTAGAGCTTCCGTAATTTTACATTTAACTGACCGTTAAAGACTTGTCTTTGGGCTTGACCCTGTGCCATTAAACGGGGTTCATGTTTAATCTTTTGACTACTGGACTTGTTTCTGTTACACTAGTTGTTAATACAAGTTTAGACATAAATTACACTGTTGATTTAATTTACATTGATGTTTGAATAAAACAGCATCGGAGCGACTATAAAGGGACAAAGTCGGAGTGTTCATTTGTTTATATTCAGGTAAACAAAACATAAAATCAAGGATTGTACCTGAAAGCTTCTCTTTAAACATACCCAACAGCAAAATACCGCCCCCCCCCCAAAAAAAAAGGCACATTGTTTTTAAGTATCTTCCACCAACCAACAGCATTTTCATTTATTCATGTTTTCTAATTTGGCTCTTTTGCCATGAGATTCATAAAATAAAGATTGTGTACTTAAACATCGATTTTTTTCAATTGTTTTCATCAAGGTACAGCTGATGAGTCTTTAAATTATGAAATATTTTGAGTACTGGAGTACTTTTAAAAACAATAAATAAAGTACAATCTATTCTTACGTTAATGTCTTACTTGTCTACGAAAATAGTACTAACAAAAGATGCGCCATTTATAGGGAAGACACCATGTGTTATTAAAATAATTGTGCATTTCTTCCAACCAATTAAACGACGCTTTTTATAACGCTTCAGAAGTAAGCCAAGAACAGTCTTCAATTCAAGAAGTGCATTTTAGAAAAATTAGATAGCTGTGTATTCATATGTACTAATAAGTTCGCACTGTGGATAGAAATTGCCGCGCTCTTCTTAAAAGCTTAATAACCTAGACAGAAAATGTATCGTTCACATCTTCCTGTTTCCTGAATCGTCTAATAATTGTACAGACAGATTCTATGAGCAAGTGGTTTCAATGGGTTACAAAATTCTGTCTCGGAAAACACAGACAGCAGTTAATTTAGGATATATTCTTCTTTCAGTAGTTTCAATGAGACAGTTTGAGCAATGTATATAAACTAGTTCACCCCTAGTTCCACATAGGAAAGAACGCTTCTCTACACCGACCTAATATATCAAAGTTGACAAAAAGTAAATTTGTTCAATTCCGCATTCTAAATAGGTTCATTCTATTATATCATATTTACTTTGTCAAAGATACAAGCGTGTTGATATCAATATGTTTCATAACAGTTGATAATTAAAAAAATGAAAATAAAGATTTATTTTAATTCTGAATGTACCTATCCTTTCTAATGGGTATCAATCTTGATTAAAAAACACATGTTGTTTTAAGTCAGTAAACCATACCTATACCAATTATTTCGATAAATAATACATAACAAGCACCTGTTGTTTATTTTATCAATGCACAATGCGAAATCACAGCTGTTAGAGAAATAATACTTTTCCAGCTCGTCTTTGCCACCTGGTATAATTTTAAACAACAGAATGTAATTAACCTATTTACTTTTCTAGTATCGCCGTTAACGTTTATTGTTCTATAGATATTCGTTCAAATTCGGTATTCTCTTTGTATTTTTTCGTAACCAAATAATTATCCCTTGCTTCATGTCTTTTTGGCTGTGACTTGTTTTAATTGTCCCCAACTGTTTGCATTGCTTTATTAAAACAGAGCATTATACTATAATTACACAAAAGTGCACATGCTTCGAATAGGAAAACATAGTTAAAGTTTAGGGTTTTAGTCTTTTCCCTGTAGTATTCATTGTTGTTTTATTTGAATGTATGTAGTGCTGGCAAGAACCAGTCTCCAATTATGCACTCACAGGCGTTAAAGCAGTGGAAGTGAAGTGTCCAAGTTTGATCTAACTGTTACACCTTTTTCGCGTTCTAATTATCAGCATAATATACCATTTCAAATGAAAACAACAATATATTAATTAAGAATGGGAAAATTCATTCTCTATTCTTAATTTGTGTTAAATTTGTATGGGGCATTTTTCGATCCAGAAGGGAGGAGTTGAAGAGAATAAGGCCTAAAAGGGAGATGATTGGTCATAAACGCTACATGTAGGTAGAAGAGCAGACAGGTAAAACAGAAGTGATATGGGTGGGTTTTTTTGGTCATAATATCATTTAATCCCTGCCTGAGTAACACTCATCTTCCGATCACCTGTGAAACTTTTCGTTTAACATGAAACATTTAAAATAGTATTATTGAAAATGTTTTAATGTTATACCATTGAGAGTCACGCGTTTCAAATTGACCAGGTAACATTATTCTGCCAAAGTTGATATAAAGATCCCACTAGTTGTTTCGAGAAAAAAAGGTATTCACTAGAAGACGGGTCTTCTGGGGGCTTAAACTAGTTAGTATAACCGTAACCCTCAAACTAAGCTCAACAATTACAAATAATTCGAAAGCCAATTAGTCGAACATTCAAAAATAACCCCTGTTAAGGGGCACAAGGCAAGGTCAGTGAAACTAGAACTTGAATCTACTGGGGGCTTAAAGGCCGGGTTGCCTGACTTGAATATCCTACCGGACAGCAATTCAGCCTATTTGGCAGAGAAGGCGTGGTTAATCGTGTTTTTGAGGTCTGCTCTGGTCAGCAGTTTTGATTGTAAACATTTAGATGGCTTGTGTTGTTATGTCATTCTGATAGAGTGGTACATACGGATTTGCCCATTGCCATTGGTTTCTCATTTGAGATTAAACAAATAAAGTTTCATACACCATAAACCAATACTTCCACGAATTGTGTTATAATAAGCCATTTGATAGTATCTATCACCCCCGATAATGGATGTTTCCCTCCATATGGGAGTAACAACCTCATACTATTATAGTAAACCTGTAGTAAACAGGAATTGGTAGTGAAATTCTGTTGGCTGTTAGATGGTCATGAACTTTCAAGATCTGCCAATCAACATTGCTGGGAAATTTGAATTTGTTTACCAGTTATAAAAAACAATATTTGAAGGTAGTATTTATAACTGTTTGAGAGACTTGAAATTCACAAAATATGTTTATGATACATATCAAAGAACTATCTTGTAAATTTTAGCATTTTTTGTTTGTTAAGTATTTGTATATTTGAAAAAAATGTACTGGCAGTCTGTACTAGCAGACAGCTCTGTGAAGTCAAGTGAAGTGGCAATTTTTCTGACTGTCTGACTTTTATAATATTACCCCGGTCTTTAAACAAATTAGCGATGACCATATTCTCACACTCATTTATCAATAATTATGAAATTAAAAACTACCCATCAACTTGAAAACAATGAAAAAGAATAATGTTCAAAATAACATTCATACGGATTTTGTTGTACTCGGCTACTGCATTTATGCATCACATGCAAATAAAAACGAGGCAACAGTGCTAGCCCACGGCTAATTCAAATACATGGTTATAATCACCTGTTGTTTAGCATCAATCAGACACCGCAACAAATCTATTAGTGTCTTGCCATGTTGGTCGCATCAGTCAATGATGAGCACCGCCCAAATATCGCCACGCCAATAAACATTATCGCTTTCGTGGTATTTGTTATGTAATTTAATACACGTGTTACACATAAAGTGTTCATACTCTATATAGAAGAGTTGAGCTATCGTGTTAATTTAATGTTCTTGACACTTGGAACAACTGTACTCATACGCCTGGTCAGATGCGATGAAGATCGATCATGTCGCAATTGAGCATGTTAATTGTCACATTCAGCAAGGATAAACTGACGTTTAACAGAACAGAACATTTAATTTGATTGAAGCATTTTATAAACACTTCAATATCATATTATATGAATGAAATATACACACTTACACACACATACAATACATACGCACATAACAGTCCAATTTATCAAGCACGTCTAAGGTTTCGGTTAAACAATATGGTAGACATTTTCCAAAGTTAACCAGATAATCACAATAAAGACTTATCAAGGAAATGTTTTATCAATCTAGTTCGAAATGGCGTTAGTATGATAGTATGAGGATAAATGAAACATAACGAAGTAAAATAAATATTCACTACATGAGTGTGTGTTATTTCGATATCAATTGTTTGAAGAGTTTTAAATAAGTATAACAATTTTGAAAATGCTCAAACACGCAACATTGATGTTCAACATTTGGAAGTTCATATGTTCATCGAATTTTCATTTGACGACAATTTTGCTGGGACGTGATTACGATCACGATATTTACGAATATTCGCGAACGATCAAACCAATTTATATGTTTGCTAGTCTGTTCCCTATACAAGATACTTGTTCAAGATATCCTTGATATGCCTATTTAAGATATGTGAAATTTAAAAGTGTGTTGTTTTTGTCTCAACATACAAGATATTATCATGCAATTATCTAATAGAGAGAAACACGGAAGTATTTATTCTCTCACGGGAAGGAAGATAACCAAGTTAATTGAATATAGTCTATGAGTAAACAGTATTTGCCCTTTCTGTATGTTACGATTCCGGTAGCATTAGAATGTTTATAAATGCATCAGCCAGGGCAGCGCAGCACATGACTTCCGTTAACCAATGGAAATTAATACGGAAACACCTGAGGTACATTTACACCTTTTTGCATCCATATTGTAAGCAATTCAATATATGCCCGGAAAGTATAATTCATTACTCTACGATAGAGTATAAATCAAAGTTGTTCAATTTAATAGTTTTGCTACTGACGAGTAAATGAAATATCGTTGAAACAAAATATAAATGAACTCTGATTTATGTGTATGTATCTGCGTTTCACATTAACAGTCGCCACCTGCAAATCAAAATAAATGCTCATCCAATCATTTTGATTTTATACGCTACATCATTTCTCTTTTTCTTTTCTTTTAGGTTTAGGGAATAGATTAAATTGCAGACCACCCACAAATCAATCTTTGTATCGGCTTTCAGAATACACAGACCCAACTGACATCATTTACACATATCGACAAAAAATCGTAGAAAATTCCAAATTTAAGAAAATACAAACGAGGTTGACGGAAAAATAGCACCGATTCGGGATGCTGTGCAAGCGTTGGATTAAGCTGAACAACTGACTGTACAGAACATAGACAGGAACTACCACATGTTTGAGTGTACCAAGGTATACAGTGCAATTTGTGAACGCCCAGTCTCAAAAGATGCTTAATAATTAATTTTAGAATGTTAAGTGTCGTAAGAAACCAATACAAAGCAGTTCCGTCCTTCTTAATGCTGCAGCTGGGTTGTCCGGCTAGGAAGTGGTTAGCGCACTCGCTTCTCACCAAGGCGACCCGGGTTTGATTCTCGGCCTAGGCGCATGTGAGTTTTGGGTAGTGGTCACCAAGCCGGACAAGTGGGTTTTCTCCAGGTACTCCGGTTCCCCCCCCCCCGCAGCACAAGACAACACTCGTGCCAAAGAGAGTGATTATTATAAGTTGAAATAGCTTGTTTCACAATCGTTGTAAAATCGTTGTAAAATTAAATAAAGTTTAAACAAAATGCTGCTCATTTCCAAATATGGTAGTATGTAAACATGCCAATTCTTCGACCAAGATGAATTTTAGATCCGAAATGAGTGGAGGTTTGTGTTCATGGTCCGATTTCTGTCATTTTTATGATTACATAGTTATTGATATTCAAACTGGATGATATAAAGTGTATTGAGTTATTCAACAGTAATTTAAATAATGAGAACTGTCCAGTGATGTGATGTTCATAGTACATGTTAACATGTATTGCCATTTGCAAATAGGCTTGCATAGTATTCAATTTGATCGAAGTCATCAGTCTATTATACCTGGTATATTATCGAAAGTGTTATTATTATATTATATTATCGGAGAAAAGTGCGTTGGGTGTGGGGCACAAACCAACAACCGCCTTATTACTAGCACGGCGCTCTTACCAACTGAGCAAACCGAGTGGCTGGTTCTTACCCACACGCACAATACTCCTCCATATTAACCATAAAGACCGACAGAGGTTCTCTTGTTGTTAGTCGCTACCACAATTGAAGAAAACTTGAAGGGAAAAGTGTGCCTGGAGTGGAACCCATGACTGACGGAATACTAGCACGGCTGAATATGTTAACAATATGACTGAAATGAGCTAACCGAATACGAGATTGGTGTCTACATGTAATTTATAAAAAAAAAAACAATATTCTTTTTTTTTGATGAGCTCTTTTTGAAAGTCAACCGGTAGAATGAACAATAGCCAATATCATACCTGTACGAAATCCTCGTGCATCAAATTAATCAGTATAATACTGTATCACATAAGACAATATTTCCTTCACTATACTACGAAACGCTTGAAAATTCAAATCCCAAAAGACCATTCACAGAAGGAGCAATGAAAGATAGTAACATGAAAAAGATAATGGTAAATCGCAGAGAGTGGAGGGGTGGCAGTTTTAAACCTTTATGATTTGCAAGTCCAGCAAATCGGTTATAACTAAGCTGCATATATACAATGGGAAAGTGCCGTCCTATTATATGTATAAGTGTATGCCAAACTTAGCCTAAAATTCAGACACTCAATGTTAAAAATAGAATCAAAGTTCGGCAAATTCATCTTTTCTCACCAAATTTTTGCAACATGTTGTCATCTGACATATGAACAATCCAAACAAGCAATTATGATAACTTTCCTTTTCTCTTGTTGTGCCGTTTTACCGAGAGTCAATCAGTTTGGCATATAGACTATGAACATAGATAACTTTTTTGCATATTGTTTTATAAGTCAGTTCTGTTAAACAAGTATGTGGATGGACTAGATAAACACAAGCTTGACAAATTGAAGCATTTCAAGTAGACTCTGTATTTTTTACGTTCAAAACTGGGCTGATTTAACAAATGAAAAACTAATCTTCCAACTTAAGGAGTAAGCAGGCCGGTGATATGTTTTTTTCTTATAGACAAAATTGAAAGCTACTAAGTTAACTTAACTTGATCTAATTCTTGCAATGCATAGCGGCTTGACAGAAATTTCTATTTCTGCTTTGCATGAATATCTCAAGTTATAAAACTTGTCTCAATCTTCAAGTATTGAATATACTATATACGTATCAATTGCTTCTTCAATTGTATTAAACATAGAATTGTTAGTATGCCTATTTAAGGGTTGAGTATGATTTTACTTTATGTGAAAACATTGAAAAGAGAAATTAAAAAAAAAAAAAAAAAAAACAAAAGAACATATATCGCTTTTAGCCTAAAATTGAACTTAAGCAGGGTGTTTTCATAATATTTGTTTCCAAGCAAGTTTCTATTAATTTGAAATCATGTAAACGTTCATTTATCTAATCTCGGCAAAAAACAGGTGGTTTTCATATAATGAAACCTAATTGCATAAACTGCCATGCATATATATATATTCAAGATTCTAAATTTTAAATGAAATAGTTATGCAATAGCAAATATTTCTGATCATGCTTCCATTTCATACACAATTAACGTGTTGTAATGTTCTTTTTCTTTTTTCCAAACATTATCTCATTGTAAAATCAAATCACTAGTTCATTGAATCAAAGATATGAAAATAGGGGAAAATATTAGTGGTTAATGTATCGTGACGCCGACTTTGTATATGTGACAACTTGTCTTAGGGCCGAGTAATCCGTGAACTAGTATTTGACACTACTGAATCGATATGGCATTGTATTTAAAACAGTAATCAATAATAGGTATCATGTATGTATAACAATTCGAATACAACTGCCAAGTTTTAATTATTGAATAACAGTATCGTGTTTGCGTCTTATTTAATAAAACTTTTGAAATTAATATTAAAAAAGGATTTCTGATGTCTAAAATGTTTGCAAAAAATATCTGGCTTTTTTTGCTGATACTGGTATTCAGTCTTAAATGTATGTTTGACTGTGTCTCAGTTTTATTCTAAAACATTACCTGAGTAGGGTTTTCAATGCGGTGGTGTCTATGGATAAATTTTAGTCACATGATAAAATGATCTTTAATGATAACAACGCTTATCTAACTTCACTTAAATTATGTGGTCAACTACCGCGCTGATGCGTGTAAAAACTTCCAAAATGGCATATAACATGAATGAGCATAAGGGTTAAATAATATAATTAAAAAAGTATGTGCTTTTTGTTGTGTTGGTTGCCGGTCATGCGAGTTCATTATGTTAGAAATAAGTGATTCTAAGAAAAGAATAAAAATATATAATTTGCTGCTAAATCAGCATATGAGAATATACGAGCAATTGTGAGTAACAGTTTATGTATTTGATAAAAATGATAGTGCAAAAATACGAAATTAATTGACTAAATTAAATCTAAGTAGTTTAAAATGAAAGTGCAAAAGCTAATTCACAAACATTAATACTACAAAGAAGGCCGAAAACGACTAGGCTGATATGATCACTAGGCCGCAGCGATCACCAGGCCGAACGGATCACTAGGGTGGAATGATCACTAGGCCGAATCGACCCGACACCGCTGAATGGTACCATTCTAGAAAGTAGTTTCAGTGATAACGGAACATAAAAGATAACACGTGTACCAGAGATGACAGAGTCACTTCGATTGAGAAAGTTGTGAAAAATGTTGTCCGCACCAATAATGTACTGCTATTTTGTCATGTGATGAATTCGTCATAGTTTGGATGTTACCCATATAAAATATATCGAATATGTTGAGTAATATTTCATATTAAACTTGTATCATTCCAACTTCATTTACAGAATTTTCTAACCCAAAACATGTCCAATGTTCTTCTTATTCCACATCCTTAGTTTCCTGAGCATCGTTTAAAAGAATGTGATATGGTCATATCTAAACAATCCTTCAACAGTACATTACCATATTGATAGTTAAACATACAAAACGTGTCCATTAAGATACACAATTTATTTACTATTTTGAGCAGTCTTTTATTTGTAAAATGACATTTTCAGTTCAAACCAAATGCTTTGGAGTTTGTTTTACCTTTTATAAGTAATGAGCATCAACCTATGAAAGAGGATGGATGCATATACATGTGTATAGACTCGCGAGTTGACATTGTTACAAGTTGTGTTGTACTTGATTCTTTGCAGAAATAGAAGCCAGATATCGTGGCCGTCCTTCTTCAACCTCAACGTAAGTTTACTACATATTTGAAAGCAATATTCGCATGATTGTCTTGCCTTCGATATTGGGGCACATCTGCTCATCCCCTGGCTACCTGATCAGTCCATATATGTCCCCCAAGTGGGTGCCAAGAGTCTAGCTCAGTCCGCTCTATTGACGAAGACACACATACCCGCAATGATGCCATGTTAAAGTGGTGGCGATCCCTAACCTACAGACATCCATTCGAACCTATAACATCATTTAAGTGTTCAAGAGGTTAAAATATCGCATCTTGCATTAGAGCATTTTATTTTTATCATATGCGTCAATAGAATATGAAATGAAACATAGATGTAGTTTTTAAGAAAAGGGTGTCAAACTGTATGTGGATGTATGTTTTTAAGCAGTTATTTATTAAAAATTTATTGAAGTATGCTGTTCATATGGACCACAAACACATTATTTACCTTCTTTGCGGTAACATTTTAACAGTATTTTATCATTTTTTTTATAGAAGATATTCGTTGAATTTCGTACGTTATGTCAACGAATGATCATTGAAAGCAATAGTATCACTAATTTTAAAACTTTAATAGTACACACACAAGTAATATAATTTGCTGGGATTCCCTTAATCAAAACACGTGTTTATTTTATGCTAATAATAAATTTTAAACAACAGCACTTAAACGATATAAGATATGTACAAAATTGCTGCCCGCCGATTATAATCAAACCAATCAGTGTCAAGGGTTGTAAGATCTCTATTTTGTATGTTAGAACCATAATTTGTAGATTCCATTTTCCGGCGTAAAAGCATACGCTTTTGTCAACTTACCTGACTTCCAATATGAAAGTAAAACATATCTGCTTTTTAATATATCACGTGTTACGCATTTTACTAATAGGATATAACTGTCATACGCTTCATCACATTCAACACATTATCCATAATCTATAGTACTTCACGTTTAACCCGTGATTATCATACGATTGGCCAACAGGAGTGTACCAGAATACCAGAATTGATCTGCTGGCCTGCTGGATAGTTGGGGGGGGGGTGTCGTGTGTCAACTACTTGTAACTGCACTAATGTGTTTTTCATTAATCTTGGAACAAAGAACAGCACACACTCACACACATACACGCGCACACACACACACACACACACACACACACGCACACGCACACACACGCACACACACACACGCACACGCGCACACGCACACACACACACACACTCTACAAAATCAGCTTTTATGCAGACCGGGCCAATAATGCCACAATTGAGCAACCCAGTTTATATCAGTCGATAATCGTTAAATAATACATTTATGTTTTTTTCCAGATCCAATGGAGACTGTGATAGTACATGCGGGATGATTCACGGAATCGTTTGGGCAAGCATCCTTGTTGTAGGGGGTATCGTCTTTGTGGTAATAGTTATTTGTAAGTATGATATTTACTAGATAATTATTTATGGCTCTTTTAGCCTTTTCTGTGCTGATATGGGCCGAGTTTGATGATGAGTAATTGATCGGTTTCGTGTTAAGCGAAAAACTGTAACAGTTTTGTAGAGTTATAGTAAATATTAGGTAAGGTAGAAAAACGTCAAATTCTCTATCTCACTTCCCTCTCATTCCCCCCCCTCTCTCTCTTTCTCTCTTAAAACTACTTGTTTTTTAGTAAAAAAGAAAGGTCTGATTTGCCAAGAGAACAAAACATCACCAGAAACATCTTCCGTTGCTGCCATAACAACAAGAACGTCAACACTGGACGGCGTTCAAGCTCCGGCGTCCACCGAGAAGAGTTTCCCAACGGATCAAAACATCAGTGGTGCAACACAAGACAATGGACCATTCAGTGTGTCGTATGGAAAGAGCTAACGATTTTCTCAAGTCATATAACAATATATGTTTGTTAGAATGTTAACATACTCATATGGAATCATTGCTTTCATTGCAGCGAATGCTTAAGATGCACTCTTACTCCCAAATAAGATTTTTCACAATTAACACAATTCTTTTAATATACCAATAAGGATGAATAAATGTCGAAAACAATGGTTCTTATAAAGGATACCTTGTTTAATTTTAATGAAATGTGCAGAAAACACGGTATTGCTACCTAATGAGGCATAATAGATCACAGTAAATCTTTTACCATTCACCATTCATTTAATATATTTGTGTTTCAGCTATAAAATACACGGTTATAATCTTGTTATCAGTAATTAATATTTTCCATAATTGCATTATTTAGTAAGTAGGAAAATGTGTAAACTCAAAATATATATTTGTAATGCATGTGTATGTATTGATTTTGAATAAAAGTGTCACTTTAAATATGAGTAAACATTACTCGATATTAGGAATATATGGATGCGTGCATGTGTCATATTTTTATAAGGTTATTACCGATTTGAATTGAATATGCATTTGGCCAAACTGCTTTCTTACCACGGAATATTCATGGACCGTAACTTAGTTTAAAGTTAAACTAAGTTAAATAATGTCCTTTTTCAGTATTATAAAAAAGGATGCGTGAGATTATGAATTCTTATCATTTCATTTGATGAACTTTCATCGAACAGCATGAAAGAAATGACGTTTCTTCATATTCAATACCATAGTACAGCTTATATTCGTTATATGATTATGTATACATGATTGATATTAAATGGCCAGCCTAATGTTCCCGCATGTATACATAAATACACCTCCAATTGGGAAATAGTTTGGCTCAATAAATGATTCATTAAACCACAATGTGCTTCTCGTCTAGTGTCTGTTGCTAGTAGAACATAACGCGTAAATACCTACATTTATGTTAGCGTAATATATGAACGTGCTTATAACAAGCACGTTATATGAAAACATTTCGTATTGCAAGATATCCAGTTTACGAAAATAAAGCTGAGTAATTTTTGGTCGTCAGAATGACAACTTGCAATCCTCTGATGTGAATTTAATTCAATGAAGTTACAGACTTGAATAAGCTTGGATTATTTAAATGGGTCGGTATGGATTCTTTTAAAATGTCACGTCTATAAAGCGCCGTTTGCTTATTCAATTTTTGAAAGCATATTTGGATGAAGGAATCCTAGTGAATGCGTAACTGTAAATGTGAGAAAGATGAATGCGCTTACCCCCCCCCCCCCAAAAAAAAAATAATAATAAATAAATAAATACATAAATAAATAAAAAAATAAAATAAATAAATCCCATGATGAATTCGCGTGGCGTTTCGCCATACATTACCATTGTGGCATTATGTCCCTACATAAATTAGTTTGTACAATTATGTACATACTGCGCTAAACTGCTCAAGTAAAATGATATTATAGAAATGACTAACATAAATCTAACTTATTTTTGGTTATGACGTATTGTTACTATTTGTTTGTTTAACATGTAATGCGATACGTTTAACAAGATAAGACCGTAATGTGGGTTTTGAAATATTTTGGCAAATACTCCAGAAAGACACTACTTACAAATGCCCCCAGACGTCACAAAAACTACATGAAGTCGCAACCATAAAAAACACCTATTGTGTGTCGGCTAATGTAAAGGATATGAATTACCCGATATATCAAGATTTTAAGGGATCTATTATGTTATTTTGGCTATCGAAGGTACATTGAGATAATCATTAAACTTAATCATTTTGTGTACAATAGGTTAAACTGAATTGAATCCATCATAAGACATGTATCATTCAATTAAGACTGGCACCACGGTATATACGTGATGTAAGCGGCCTAGCGGCGTGGAGTTAGCAACCTAGCCGCCTAGCGGCCTGGTGGCGTGGCTGTCTAGCGGCATGATGGTAGCGGCCAGTGGCAAGTTGTTGATCTAGCGGCCTGACGGGCAAACGGCGTGAAGTAAGCGGCCTAACGGTGTCAAGTTAGCGGCCTGGCGGCGAAAAGTAAGCGGCATAGAGGCTTGAAGTTGACAGCGTGGTGGCCTAGCAGCCTTATTCGTTTTCTAGTTCATGTTTATTTTATTTTTTTGATTTTTTTTCTTCGAAACAAATTATAATTTAACGTTTATGCACGAATTAAACTCCAGAAACGATTATAAAAATGTTTCGAAAAAGTCATCCCCAATGTTGCAAAATATGTTTTAGGTTTTCGACCATTGTGCTATCACCACTTAAACAAAATTTTACCAAAAAATATATATAAATTATATATTCTTTGTTTCATTGTTTAAACGATTTAAGTAACAGTTATATCACATTCCCCAATGAATTGCCTTTTATTTATAAAAAGGCTATATGAGTCTTTTGTATCCTTGCTTCAGAGAAAGGGGAACCAGAACCGTCTGTATCACATCGAAGAACTAGGATACGATGTGGTATGGGTGGCAGTGGTCCCCTTTCCTCGTTTAAGGGATCGACGCTATAAATAATTGAAATTATTATATTACAGGTCTAAAGTATGTACTAAACCCCCACAGCTTGCCTAAAATCGCAGGCGAATGACTTATACCATGACATTGGGTTAATGCTTAGGCTACGCTTTTGTATGGGTTATAGCGGTCCCCTTCCTCTTTTTAAGGGATCACCGGTATAATTAGTTAAAATTTAAAATATAACAGGCCTAGATTATACGTATGAATGTACCCAAATACCATAGTCTGCCTAAAAACGCAGACCAATGATTATGTCATGACCAAGGGCAAGTCTTTTATTATGGTCGAAAGTCACCTAGTCTTCCATAAACCACACGCCAATTACATGCATTTGTGATATGAATGTTCTATATATATATATACCGTTTTACCCATCAAACAAAGCATCGTATCAATTACACAAATGCTTTGGTTAAATTCCGGTGATGCGAGTGAGCGTGTAATTCACGCATATTGTTAATTTAGCTACTGCGTGCCATTTTATCTATAAGACATTAATCACAAACTAATTGGTTATTGCAATTAAGCGCACATGAATTGGATTCTTATACACTCGAGTCGGTTAATA
Organism: Mya arenaria; assembly: GCF_026914265.1. Classification (NCBI taxonomy): domain Eukaryota; kingdom Metazoa; phylum Mollusca; class Bivalvia; order Myida; family Myidae; genus Mya; species Mya arenaria. The sequence continues at coordinate 61,831,556 of NC_069122.1, forward strand.
AAGGCTTTCCACATATACCTTTTCATCACATACAATATAGGCTATTCCGAAACAAGATGTGCCATTTACATTCCCTGTTGAGTAGAAGTTCCGAATATTTCAACGTACTAAGAATGCCTATTCCGGTAAAAAGACGATCATTTTTATTCCCGACAAAATAAAAACACTCGATAATACTAGTTTTATCTTAAATGTAAGCTTTTTGAGTGAAATTTAGCTGAAAAGCTGTGAAAATGTTCTA